>NW_006920934.1:0-103445 GCF_000392275.1 Phaeoacremonium minimum UCRPA7
TGGGGGTGGCTCAACCGATGCAATGTATTATTGCCTTGCATTTGCACGAGATGGAATGTGTGGGCACGGGCACGGGCGCAAGGATAAATGGAAGGCTTGCGGGCGCAATGTCAGGTACCTCTCTGCCTTTAGTAATGAATCAATGTCGGGGACCAAGGACACGAATATATCCAAATGCAACGGCGAATCTGGACCTGCGTCAAGCCGTGCTGATCCCGTATGCCGTATGCTGCACAACAGGAAATAGATTAACTTGGAAGCGATCACGAACCTTCTGCCGCAGTTGGGCGAGCAACAACACCCCTGCCCACTCGTGGGAGGCTGCGGGATCGCGGCATAGTGGCTGTTAGTGGCTTTTTGAGTGCTGTGGAGATTAGGGGGTGAATCGCGAAACCGCGGGCGTGGGTGTGGCTTCCGTTGAGACATGCGCGGTGTTCATTTTCGAACTTCTTGGCATAACCGCCAACTATTCATCAGAGGTGATGATTCTTGGTGTTCTGAAGTGTCCTGCTGTGTTTTCTCTTTACAATTCACACAAGTCCTGATGAATCGCGCTTCCGGCTTCGAAGCTTGGCTCGTCTGCTAGTCCTCTGCCACTGTGCATGTGCTCCTGTCAATGTTGCTTCAAGTGGCAGTTGGGACGGCAGACAGAGATAAGGTGCTGACACTGCTAGAGCATTCTCCAGCTTATGAATCTCCAAGTATTCGAAAAGGCACTTCACTTCACGCCTCTTCAACTGACACTGCAATTGGCAAGTGTTGCTTTGCAAGCAGTTGATTCCTATCAACAGACAACCGGGAGATCGGCGTTTGAAGTCAACCTAGTGTAGGTGGCAGGCACTTGTGCCTTATCTCTGCACAATGGAACTCGATGTAGTCAAGTCCCCGCAGAATGATGCACAGCGATGTCCACCTCCTCCTTATTCGGAGATAGTGTGCAATGGTAACATGGGAGCGCACTGCTGATGAGCTGCCATGCTTTAGCTGCCGCCTAAAATCCACTTTCCAATTGTGTATTTTACATCTCTCTCTGTTCCTGAGCATCATTTGATACCTGGAGCCGCTTATCGTGAGTTCAGCCTACGTTCACAGAGTTGTGGAGGTTGCCGCTCTTGCGACTCTCGTTACGTCAATCATCGTTCAGAGAATGAGAGACGAAGAAGCCCATGTCTCCGATGCTTCCGGAGCCACCGAGACAAGTCCTCTAATAGGTGCCGAGGTGCCCGAAGCCAACAATGGCAAAGCCGTGAAGTCAAATGGCACTTTTGCCGACTCCGCAAGCTCTAGCACGGCGGGGGATGTAGCCGACGACGCCGAGAATGGCGGTGCCGCCCCGGGCTCCGGAGATGAAGTCATCCGGGAGGGATTGCCGGAGATGGCTGCCAAGATGCATTTACTGATGCCCGCCCTCGGGATTGGTGTGAGCTCCTACTCGACCTATGTTGCTGCTTGTTTCTCAGCCCGGTGTACTAATCCCCTGTGGACGTTAGCTGTTCCTATGTGCGCTCGATCAGTTGCTAGCTGTGGCCACATATGCGAAGATTGGAAGTGACCTGAAAGCATTGAACAGCACAAGCTGGATTGCTACCGCGTGAGTAGAAAGTCATATCGACGAGGTGTATCGTCTCTGATACGTTATGTAGATACTTTTCGGCATTGACATGCTGCCAACCGTTATATGGAAAGTTGAGCGATATCTTCGGACGGAAAGAGTGCCTGCTCTTTGCCTACGCCGTATTCGCCTTGGGGTCTTTCGGCTGCGGACTGGCCCAGAACATAGTGCAACTGATCATTGCACGCGGTGTTGCAGGCATTGGTGGAGGTGGAATGAATGCTGTTGTGAGCATCTTACTGACCGACATAGTGCCGCTACGGGATCGTGGCATATGGCAAGGCTACCTGAACATCATATTCGCCGCCGGTACAGCAACCGGAGCCCCTCTTGGTGGTCTTTTGGCGGAGTCGGTTGGATGGCGGTGGTCGTTCCTCGGTCAAGTTCCCTTCGTCGTTGTCGCCTTCATCGCAGTGTACCTTGTCCTCGATCTCCCCAAGAAAGACACCTCCCACTGGCGCGAGAAGCTGGCCAAAGTCGACTTTCTTGGTGCCTTGTTTTTGGTGGCTGCTGTTCTATGCCTTCTTGTTGGGCTCGATAATGGCAGCAACGAAGGGTGGCGACACTACTTTACCGTCGCCCCGTTGGCAGTGACTCCTGTGTTCGTCTTTCTCTTCGTGTTGGTCGAGATGCGTGTGGCTTCGCACCCATTCGCCCCGGGGCACATTATATTTGAACGCTCGCTGTTCGCCTGCTTCCTCTGCAACTTCTTCGGTATAGCTGGGCAAATGCCAGTCTTGTTCTTTCTGCCGCTCGTGTACCAGGCCGTCGATGGGCTATCGGCCGTGCAGGCGGGCCTGCTACTCATTCCCGGTTCGGTCGCGGGTGTCAGTGCATCTCTGGGCGGCGGGTTTGTAATCCGACATACCGGACGGTATTACTGGATCACAGTGGCTTCATTTGGGCTGCTGCTCTTCAGCGTCGTGCCTCTGTTGTTATTCTCAGGGCTTGTTGTAAACTCGAAGCTTGGAAGTACTGTTGCCCTTGCACTGGTTGCAACAGGATCAGGAGCTGGTGAGTGTGGCCCTTGAGATGCCTGGCAGCTTATTTGCAGAAGCATTATCTAACGTTCATCCAGGTATCACCACCACACGTAAGTTACTTGAGTGCAAGGTCTTCCCAAGAAATATGCTTCAGCGGGGTTTGAGCAGACAAGCGTCATCTCTTGATTACTGCTTATTTGTTGCGCAGTAAAGAGCTAACTTGGAACTCTACAGTCATCGGCCTCATCTCCAACGCCGCGAAAGAAGATGCAGCCATAGTCATCGCATGCTCATACCTCTTCCGCGCCCTCGGCTCCTCCATCGGCATCAGCGTCACCTCGGCCGTGCTGCAGCAGGTCCTGCGCACGCAGCTGGCTGCCCGCCTCGGCGACGGCGACGCCGCCCTCGCAATCGAGGAGCGCGTCCGCGAGAGCCTCGACTACATTAAACAGCTGGAGCCGCACATTGCAGACATCGTGCGCTCGTGCTACCAGACCGCCACCCTCACGGTGTTTGCATCGTGTGCGATCCCGTTGACTCTGGCGTTTGTGTTGGCTTTCTTTATCAGGGAGAAGAGGGTTGGCAAATAGATAAATACATGGCTTTTGAGAATGGAAGTATGAGAGAGTACATTAAGTAGCACACAGCTGGCAAATTAGATGCATGGCAATAGATTGATATAGAACAATATGCAGCTCTTAAATGGGACTATGCGCATCATTTGTACAATAGTTAGATAGCAAGGGGTTCTCTAAATATACCAGGAATACAATGCTGTAGGCAGATAGGTGAAGTCAGGTTGAATAACACTTCACCTTCGTGTGGCAAAACTCGAGCATTGTACACCAGAGAAGCAGGCAGGCACATCTTCGGACTTTGAACTCTATGATCAATGTTCTATGTTATCCCTAACCCGCTTTTAAGATGCAGTGGCTGTTGACTGCAGATTTGGTCTATGAAACAGGGGCTGTAATCTTTTCCTGAGAAAAGCTATCTATCTACTTCCATGGTTGGTGGCTGTAGAGAGAGTCCGATAAACTGTCGGAAGCAAAGAGCCATCTCATAGATCTCATCATGAATCTTCTTGTCTCGTGAAGTAATTTGGTGGATATCAAAAGCTCAAAAAGGTTTCCCGGGTGGGAAAAAAAGGAGAAATAGTGAAAATAGAAGAGAAGTACGTCAGCGAATGCAACCTGCCCCTGAGTCATCCCCGCTCTCTACCCCCCCAAGGTCATGCCAACTGCCTATGACCGTTCTAGAATTTCCAGTATGCAGGATATCAGATTTAGTTGGAATCAGATCGTCAATGTTCCTTCGACCTGGTCCGTCAACCGTCTGGTGAAGAGAGGCTCTGGCATCGACGTCTCGCAGCCGCGGTACCAGGCGTTCCTTCATCCTTGATTTCAAAAGCCGCTGCCCACGATGCCTTCCTCCTGCCCTACAGATTGAAGCCTCGCTTCGGGTAGCTGACGCCCTGTACGGCAGGCTCATCCACAAACCAGCTGCACCGGTCACCTGTCGCCTCGTTAACCAGTGCACACGGCAGCCCGTTGCCCTCTTCGAAGATCTGCTTCATGATGTCCTTCTTTCCACCGCCCGTTGCGACAAAGGCAACACGCACGGCGTGGGTGACTACGGGTAGGGTAAGGGTGATACGTTTCGGGGGTGGCTTTGGGCTGTCCTCGATTGGCGCAACCCAGGCGTTTGTCTCTCGCAGAAGCTCGTGGCCGGGGAACAGTGAGCATGTATGGCCATCAGGGCCACATCCCAATAGCAGCAGGTCGAAGATGGGAAGCCGGACGCTGTCGCGGCTGGCGAAGGAGTTGACGAGGACCTGCTCGTACTGGTCCGCTAGCTCCTGCGTGTCGTTGAGAACCTCCGTGTTGATTGTGTGTACCGTCGGCGTTCCGGCCTCGGCAGGGATTTTGTCTAGCAGCTCCTTCTTCAGCAGGCCGTAGTTTGAGTCCTCATGGTCGAGGGGTACGGCACGCTCGTCGGCGAAGAATATCTCCCACTTGTCCCACTTGACCTCGTCGTTCGGACCGCTTGAGGGTGCTAGCAGCGCCTGCGCCAAGGTTTTGGGTAGTGAGCCGCCGGAGACGGCGATCTTGAACGCGTTGTGTCGAGTGATGCCTGCCTCCTGGGACTGGATCACATATGCGCGCAGGGCTGGCGCGAGCGCCTCGGTGGTGGGGAAGGGATAGAGGTTCGACTGGTGGCCCATTGTGACTGAGACCGGGAGGAGAGAAGATGAGAAAGGTCTGAAGAAGAACTGCGGTCAGATCGTAGCCAAAGAAGAAAGCGGCACACGAAAGCTAAAAAAGACGAGTAAGTACGGAAAAGATAGAGAGTCTTACTAAGGAGTACTCCAAGATTGGAGATCGTGGTGGAGGAAGAGGAGGGGTGGTTAGGGTGGGAAATTGCTGAGCTTTCCCGTGGGAGGACAAGGTAGGTACGTAGGTGGGGTGCTGTACCTTAGGTTAGGTAGGTGGTGCGTGGTGCGTGGATTTTAATCGATAACGGCGGAATCACTCCAATCTCAAGCATAGGAAAAAAAAAAAAAAGCTGGCTTGTCTTCTGATCCTGGAAGCGACCACCCAAACATGCAATGCACCGAGATTGATGAATGTTTGTGAGACGTCTCCTGTGTCTCTCGTTATTCCCGCTGCAGGTCTGCAAGGCTCGCCGTCCCGGATGCGTATGCCGTCTGCTTCTTGGCGTAGCGCTGGGTTTACAGCCAGGATGGTGGCATTGACCACCTGGGCAGCAGAGTAAGGAAGGTATACAGCGGCTTATCAGGGTCAACAACAGAGCCTACGCTGCGTTCGGGTCGGCAATATATGTAACCAGGCTCCTGATGAACTTGTCCTTTTGATGGTGAGGCGAATTTGAGGAGAAGAAACAACACAAAGGTAGAAGGAGAACGGATCATCAGCGGCGAATGAAGTCGAGTTGGAGTCAGTCGGTGCCTGCCTGTGGTTGATATCACTCACACACTCACTCACATTTGATAGTCAGTGCAGAAGAGGGACAGATGCAGGTCGGTGGTGGGCGAGGAGGGGGAGCTTTGAGTGGACGGTGAGGCGGTGCTACTGTTTTATTTCTGTATTTGTGTCTTGGATCTGCCCATCATCCATCCCTGCCCCGTTTCGCCATCTTGGCTTGTGTGGCTTTGCGCCCCTCTTCCGCTTCTCTTTCACATGGCCGATGCCCTCGCCTTTTCTTAGTTGCTTCATTTCCATGTGGGCCATACGGGTAGAAAGAGATGCTAGTCTAGTAGCCTCTTCCTCCTGCTGTGCTACTGTTTCAATGGAGCTGAGCTCTCCAGCCGAAGCCAGCTCGACTGATGGAGGAGTGACGTCGTGAAGAAATGGTGAGGTATACTCTACATGACTCTCAGAGGCTAAAGCGGGACGAACCCGGCAGCGCGGTCCACACTGGCGATAACGCCACAAGGCTCATCAAGTTCCAACAGGAGCTACTTTCCGGGATTGAGATTGAGGAAAACAAGGCACTGCGTCTATCTCTTGAAATCACATAGGCTTCTTGCCGATCTCTTTTCCCAAGTCGTGATATAATTCAAGAATAGGACACGCTTACTCGGACGAAGACCCCAGCTAAGATACAAATATATAGGACGGTACACTCGCAACGGCCAGGGGAACGCTCTGCCGGCCCTTGGTGGGGTGTGATGTATGTCATATCTCACACTGCATCGACTCCTGACATGCATTTTACTCAGCAGACAGGCTGATAGAGGCCTGTCGCTCGGGACGAGGGCCACGTTAGGCAGACCCTTCACCTCTAGTGGAGTTGATGAGGGCGGTGACTGGTGAGCAGATACACATTCTGTATGAGGGGGGTGTCAAGCCCTACCTCACCTTCAAGTGTCTGGTTTCCCAAAGAGACTTGTCATGTTCTGGAACCAGCATCGAAGAGCAATTGCTGATGTAGAAATCGTACGACAATGCTCTTACCGGTCTTCTCTTCCGTCCCTACATGTAATCGCTCACCGCATTCTGGCGATTGCCTGGGCGCCATCTGCCCGGGAAGAAAGCAGAGCGGTGGATGCAGGCGAACTTTGACCAGCCCCCACCAGCCAGTCGTTAACAAGCACTCTTCAATCAGGCCCAACCGGCCCTAACATGTCGTAGACAAGAAGTTTTTATTATCTAGGAGCCCTTCTATCTCATGATTTTCATTCGAGCTAGATACATGGATCAAGCGATAGGGCGACGCTGCACTAAGACTTTGATCCTGGCGCGGATCGGGGCATCCTGATGTAAATTACTGGAGAGGATCACCCAAGCTCACAAGGTTCGGTATCTATTACGCGACAAATTGCCAACACCAGATGAACTCTAAAGATAAGGCTCTACAGTAGCTGCCGACTCAGTTCGTGCTGTTCCTAGCCTAGCACGACAAAAAGCCAAGCTTCATGCTTTTTGCACCAGCAGCCATCGTCGCTCTCGCTCGTACAGCAATCGCCATTCGTGGTGGGGCAGCGAACCTGGGTATGTCGTCATCGAGGGGCAGGCCGTTCGTTCAGCTTGTATGAAGAGCTCGATGGTATCGTATTTACCATTCATTGAGACGACTTACCGTGCCTGTCTTCAGTTCCGACCAGGTGTTTCTGGATAGCAGTTGCTGCAGACCATATTGTATTTCCTGTAGAGCCGGGAGGAAGATCATCGCATACTTAATGGCTGAGGTATCTCCCATCACTTCAAACGACGGCAGCATGGACCAATGATTATCTGCTTGTTCCCTTCAACTCACCTACAATTCGATTCACGGCAGGGCAGGTAAGGCCAATCATGCCTGTTGCGCAAGTCTTAAATGTGGGTAATTCTTGGTACTTCAAAACACCAGGCCTATCTGATTAGTCTAGTGACTAAGGAGGGCGAGCCTCTCAGAGCTCAAATGCTTTCTCGAGCACCTACACTCCTAACCTCACCGTGTTCACGTGTCGTGCTCTCGCTTTCGGGGTCTACCTCCCATCTCCTATACAGTGTCGAATATGGCCCCTACTCAATCATCCAAATGTCTCACGGGAGACGCTTCTGCTATCGAAGACTTTCTAAACAGCTTTGACGTGCGTCATTTTCCCCTCTTGTAATTGCCGGTTGCTTACCATCGTCCTAGACATTCTTAATAGACTGCGATGGTATGGCTCTGGAAAATCAAGGCAAATACCGGGATATTATCCATTAATCATGCACTTCTTCAGGTGTTCTGTGGTCTGGCGAGCATCTGTTCCCGAGGGTGGTAGAGACCATTGAGTTGCTGAGAAGTAAAGGTCCGAAACTCCACACGACAAGACATAAGAAATCCTAGGATCTTTGCTCATTCATTCATACATACAGGAAAGAAGACTGTATTTGTCACAAACAATTCAACCAAGTCGAGGTCACAGTATCTCAAAAAGTTGTCGTCCAAGAACATACCGAGCACGGTAGATGATATTTTTGGATCGGCTTACTCGTCAGCTATCTACATCAACCGCATCCTGAAGCAGCCTGCGCCGAAGAACAAAGTCTTCGTCATAGGCGAGGCCGGCATAGAAGAAGAGCTCCGCTCGGAAGGCGTGCCCTTCATCGGCGGCACCGACCCCTCACTCCGTAGGGACATCACGGACGACGACTTCACCGGCCTGTCCAACGGCTCGCTGCTGGACCCGGACGTCGGCGTAGTCCTCGCCGGCCTGGACTTCCACATCAATTACCTCAAGCTCGCGACGGCGTACCAGTACCTGTCGCGGGGCGCCGTCTTCCTGGCCACGAACCTCGACAGCACGCTGCCCATGAACCACGCCTTCTTCCCCGGCGCGGGCTCCATCTCCATCCCGCTGGTGAACATGACCAAGCAGACGCCGCTCGCGATGGGCAAGCCCAGCCAGGCGATGATGGACGCCGTCGAGGCGTTTGCGAAGCTGGACAGGGCGCGCACGTGCATGATCGGCGACCGCCTGGACACGGACATCCAGTTCGGCATCGACGGCAAGCTGGGAGGCACTCTTGCGGTGCTTACGGGCGTGAGCAAGAAGGAGGACTGGGAGAAGGAGGATGCGCAGACTGTGCCGAAGTACTACGTGACCAAGCTGGGCGACCTGCTGGGTCCTGAAGAGTAGGGTGCAACATGTTTCAAAGGCCGGTTCAAATAATATAGGCTTGCGGAACGTGGATATAAAACACCTGCAAGAGCACAAAGGTATGATCCAGAGTACGAGGCTGCCTGCATACCGACCCCTGAGTCAATTGGACTGGATCAGGCTGGGTTAGAGGACCGCTGGAACAAGTTCAGCCGCCATCATCGGAATAGAAACATTGGAGGCATAGAATAGATTACACAAAGAAGAAGCCATTTTGGCGTTGAGACCATGTGGCATTTGGAGACATGCCGCATGCAATTGCAAACATGACAGCCCGCTCAGTCTTCTCACATGGTCATCGTCAAAAAGCAAAATTCCTAGAAACCATGTTGCCATTTTAGTGCGATTTGCCAAGCGAGAGGCTCTGATATCGGACCACAGAATGAAACCCATTCCAGTCCCGTCAAGCGCTGTCTTACCACCATGCACTGTACGAAGATCAGTCGTCTTGCTGGTTCGATCTTCTTTTGGGAGTCGTTGCGCTTCAAGTGGCCTCTAAGCAGCTGTTAAATGATGCTATCCTTATAACTAGTGGCTGAGGGAGCGTTAACAACCATGGCTGCACTGAGGGGGCACACCTGAGGGGCACACCTGAGGGGCTCCTGAGTGGGAAGACAAGAACCCTGTCTCGTTAGGGGTCTCGAAGGGTCTTTTTGCCAATCCTCAGGGGTCCGGGTTCCAAGGGTCTGCTGCGGGGCATCTCTGTGCGCCCTGTTAGGATGCGTGGCGCAAGTCGCACCCGGTGCGTTTTCTCCGCTGATACGCTGGAGGTTACGGCCCCTCAATCCATGGATGCTCTCTGTACTGTCCTCACTCCGTCATCCTGACGGTACTACAGCAATGGTCTGATATAATCCCGCGTGTGGTGAAAATGCATGAATAGAGAGAGACACCGCTACTTCTCCCTGTCAAACTTGAACACGGGGAGCGAGCGACCTGACCAACCTGTGCTCCCTTGACAGCCGTGTATACCTACCTAGACACCAGAGAGCAGAGTACCCTCTGCCGTACCACTTCCCGAAATCCCATGGGATGGGTAGGCATTGGCATAGCCATAGGCCATAGCCATAGGCCGAGGGAACAGAGAATTCTCGTTCGTCAGACTAGCAGAACTAAAGACGGGAGATGCTCGTCCCGGGGCCGGTTTGGTACGACTGATTTTCGTTCTTGAGCGTTTTCTTTGGGGCAGCGGGCCCTAGATGTAGTTTGATGGTCGCCCCCAGCGTTCTGATACGGCTGTCGACTTCCTAGCGCGCACGCCGGACAAAACGACGGATGTACTCACATCCAAAGATTAGGAAAGGTAAAGAGTCCAGTAACGATCGCCTCAATAAAGTACCCAGGTGGGTACCATAGTTGGGTACAAAGGCCGGTACAGTAGACAGGAGAGGATGGCTGGACTAGCTGAAGTTCGGCATGTTGAGGAGGCTGCAAATGTACAGCACCTGTACCTGGGGGTAGGGACCCTTGCGAAGGAGTCTACTGTAGGAGTCTGCCCACTGCAGCAAGCACGCACATCTGTAGCGTGCTCTTCTGCGGCTACCGCCCTCGTGACTGTGGCAGACAGACGCAGATCGGGAAATATTCAGTGGAAATCAGTGTGCTGTATGTATGTGATCGCCATGCTCTTGCCCTTTTCCACGTGCTTCGCCATGTCGAGGTCATTCTTGCGCATGTTAGATTTTTGCCTCTGAAAGAGAAGATCGGGTCCTCTCTTTTGCCCTTCTCTGCTGTGCTCTTACCCGTCAAGTAAGGTTGGCGCCGCGGGTCGTGCCTGCCTCTCCACTGGCGCCGTCAAGCCTTGGGGTCCTCTTTTTTTTTAAGCCCCAGGAAATGTCGAGGATGAGAGAAAAAAATAAATAAAAAAATAAATAAAAAGGGCAGTAGCTAATACATAAGGCAGAAACACACACTCACTCAGATTCCTACTGACTGACCTAACAAATCATTAGCATAATAGGGCAGGGCTGGATAAGGTGCTATTGCTGGCCTGCACTTAAGCCTTAAGCCAGACGGCGACGCAACGGCGCACCTCGCTGGCTTTTCTAGACCGGCCCATTTCACTGCGCGCAATGATCTCCCTCGCCTCCCTGCTCTCCCACCACTCACGCCGCGCACGTTGTCCAGGTCTTCCCCCCCGCGATGGACGGTCTCGGCCACGGCCAGGCCCAACATCACAATAGCAATACCACCAGCAGCAATGGCACTGCTCTAACGACCTCCTCCGACACAAACTCAAACTCCTGGCTCGACCCGCTGCTCGAGAACCGCGAGCAGCTAACCGACGCGCTTGCGGACGCCCCGTACGATCTTATTCTCTATTTGCAACGGGCCGCCGTCTACTCCGAGCTGGGCTATCCGGACCTCGCTGCCGGCGATGCCTACCGCGCTCTCCTACTCACCGACGAGGTAAGAGATGAGAGCTTCGAGTATCATCAGCAAGCCGTAGAGAGCCTCCAGCACTACACGGTGGACCCTCCCCCGGCCATCCTGCGTTCTGGCCCTCTTCGCCATGGCTCTCCTGAGTCAAACATTGTTGATGGTGCCGCTGGCCTGGCTGAGCCCCATCTGCAACTGGCTGCTATAGCGTCCGTCCGGTGCTACCAGATCTTGTCTCTCAGCCTGCTGCTTTGCGGCTGCCTGAAGAGCGCGTATGGCTTCTGCGAACGTGGGTTAGCCGCTTCGTCAAGCAATCAAGACCTTCTAGAGACGAGAGGCTATATCCAGACCGTTGCCCGCCGAAGACTACGAATCCGTGACGAGGATGACGTCGATATCAACGAGCTACCGGACCAGGGTGTCGTCCGCCGGGAGGTGTACCCATGGAACGACCACGAGCCGGACCGCTTCTCCGAGGCTTCGCTATCATTTCTTAACAACGAGCTAGCGAATATCGCCCCAAAATGTATCGTTCAGGTATCCCAACTCCCTGTACTGCTCGACGGCGCAGACCATGAGACGGACGGCTACGAGATCATCCCCACCTGTGATCAGCTAGGTGTCTTCGCCAAAGAGGATATCGGACCCGGCGAGACGGTTCTGCAGGAGTACTCGCTGTTGACCGCCAACAACCGGCTCAAGGATACCATCTGCGATGCTTGTGGTACCAATCTACCGCCGCTAGGGGAGGACTCAGTGGCAGTCAGCTGCCCGGAGGGCTGTGACACCGTTTTCTGCGATGAATTTTGCTTCGGCAAGGCGCAGGAGCTCTATCACCCGGCAGTATGTGAAAAGGATGTTGACTCAATCGCCAAAGATCCAGATGCCCGCGATTCGGACCAGTCGCTGTACCTGCTGTTGCTGGCGCGACTGCTGGCTATGTCGTTGCATCAAGAGCGTCACCCACTCGAGGTTAAGGAGATCAAATATATATGGGGCGACTTCGTCCCGACACGGGTCAATACTATTGACCTAAGCCTCAATGCAGGGCCTCCACCCGAGTGGACACTGCCCTTCTCGTTCCATTACAACATCGAAGCGCCGCTGCATATCCTCGAGAAGATGGATATCGACATCTACGCCACCTTGGCGGAGCACGATCTCTGGGTTCTCAATACGTGCTATGCCAAGTTCCGTGGTACAGCGTCCGCCCGCAAGAGCACTCGGGACGGACGTCCGGATGTTGCCGCCGTGCATCCATTTTGGTGTCTCGCCAACCACGACTGTAATCCCAATGTGACATGGGAATGGGGTGGCCGGATGAAGCTGTGGGCAAGGGAGACGAGAGTTGTAGGCAATGCGCCCGGTGGTATTAGGGCCGGAGAGGAGATCCTCAACCACTACTGTGACGTGGATCTGCCTGTCCAACAGAGGAGGGAATGGGCCAAAGGCAGTCTTGGCGGCTGGTGCATGTGCAAACGATGTAGAGACGAGTCAGCGCAGGCCTCAAATGGGGATGGGATGGCATCCTAGGGCATCAATGATGACGGGACAAAGTGATCGGTAGTCATTGGCAGAGCCCCCAATGCTCCAATAAGTTCACAACAGGTATGGCCTTGCTGTCCAGGAGTATTCGGTTATTAGACACGGGGTGGGTGGACCAGCATACATACACGCATACACCGGGGTTATGGGACGAACAGGACACATGCATATCCCTCCGGCGGTTTATTGTTTTTGATTTTAATCTTTCCTCTCCCCCTTTCAATCGAAGGGGGTTGAGGCGGTCTGCAGCATTTTCGAGCGGCTCATATATTCACGTATGTGGGCTTAGGAGTTTACCAAGGCGATCAGGGGGGGCTGATACACGCAATATGGATGATCGTTTTGTTTTGCTGGAGACGCAGAAGCAGGATGAAAGACTTTCGTTCTCACTCAATGTAAAAATTTACGAAACAGTATAGACAGATATCCAGCCAAAAAGCAATTGTCCTTCTTTTTGAACTGCTGGAATCTTCCAAGAAAATGAAGCCCCGAAAGATTTGTGTTGCTTTTGAGTGATTGAATCTGAAAGGCCAAAACCTAGCGATCGGGTTCTGTTAGGATGATCGGAAGCCATCGCGGGCTAGTCAGTTTTTCCAGTTCCCTGCCCGCCTCATTATTTCTTGAAATTCCGAGGCGGTTAGCTTACACGAAGGGATCTACAGGTTCAGAAATCAAGTTACGCGAAACAAGCCCCTGTAGCTATCGTGGCTAAAGGGTCCCTTCAATAGCTTCGGGTATTGTAAAAAGTTCTCTTGACAAATATGCTAAATGGACAGAATTGGCATAAGTCGTTTTCAACGACGTCAACCCATGCCTCCTCAATGGTAGCTCAACTCCGGATTCGCCCTAAAATTACATTTACAGCGACATTCTGGCACCGGACACTCCACATGGCGGGCGAACCACTGCCTCGCGTGGTCGAGATGCAGAACGTGCTCGCACTTGAGACAGAAGGTCGGGAACTTGGCTGCTAGCCGCACCTCTAGGTCGCTGGACGCCTCGGGCTTGTCTGAGCGCGCAATGCCCACGACCTCGAGACAGACGACGCATCGCGGGAGGTGGCGCTTGCAATTGGGGCAAGATATGCCGCCCATGTTCGCCCCCTTGTCCGTCAGGGGGTTCGAAGTAAAAGGCCCTGAGATACCAGCGGCCGAGTTAGAACCCCCTGTCCCTGACCGCAGAGTAGTCTCCGCATCACAGTAGACGCAGCGGAGAGCGATTTGTCTGAACGGAGGCTTGATGACCGGTCGGCCATTGGCGTCAGGTTTGCTTTTCTTCGTGCTCTCGACCTCGAACTTTGTCCGCTGGAAGAAAGCTTTGTGACGCTGTAGGTACGCTCTGTATGCGTTGCGCCAGGCCGTGCAGCGGTGGTCGTCGATGAAGCGCGGAGCGCAAATCGACATGATGAGGATGGCGCTTTGTATGTCGTGGAATTTCTCCACGTACTTAGCGAGTATGTCCACCATCTGGTCTGTGATACCTGTGAGGACAATGCCTTCTATATCACCTGTCTTGACGGCTTCTGAGACTTCGGCCTTCAACCAACGTGTGAGCTGGTCATCATCTAGATTCCTGATCGCAACGAACGCCCTGTCGCGAAGAGGTAGGGATGTCTGGTTGGCGATGGTTGCCCAGTCACCTGTTGCGATGAGAGAGGATATAGCCCTCAAGTACGGATCCGTCTTCGAAGCCACCGTCTCGTCAAAGTCCAATTGCTCTGCGGCATATTCGCGGTCTCCCCTGCCAATAAGCTGCAGGGCAAGAGAGACGAAAAGAAGCTCAGGGTACGCTGTGCTCGCCCGCTTAAGTATGCGCACGGCGGCCTTGGAGTCTCCTCTAAACAGCGCGTATGCTGTTGCTCTGGTATGCCAGGTTGAAGGCTTCTTGGCAACGTCACTGTCGGCAAGATTCTCAGCGTCCCAGTCTCGTGGTCTGCCCCACCCGCAGATGTCCAGGCATAACTCTCGATGATGAGGTTTCTTAGTATCCACCCCATCAAACTTTGAGATACCACGCTTTTTATTTATAGCGTTGATACAACGCTCCCAGACAGAAACATCAGGGGTGATCGTGCCATCACGCAGTCTTGTGCTTGGCTTCTTACCTATATGAGGTTAGCATAAGTCTTGATCAACCTGAAATGCCATGGTGGACGAACCTAAATCATCCATCCATATAGTATAAACACCCATGTAGCTTAGATCTAAGGGATGAGAGAACATCCCCTCATCAAGGATAGCCTCCTCAGCGCCTATTCCATTTATTAGTATGCCAAACTATGAAGAACAGATTGCAGCTTACCGCCTATCCAGTCCCACACATCCCGCAACCAAAGATCATCAGCCACAATGCGGCGATTCATCTCGTAGTTAAAGAGGTACTTCTCTTTTGCGCGAAGAAGCATCACATGGTCAAGAACCATTTGAGCAGCCTTGGGGAAGCCTTTGGTATCCATTGTAGTCTTGAGAACGTTCTCATGCAGTTCGCGATGCGACGGTGGACCAAGAGACAATGTATCCACTCCTTTCACTAATTCCTTTGCTGTAGCCTTTTCGGACACTCCCTGCATGTCGCCTTTTTCGACTGACGTTTCCTTAGCATAGTCTCTGAGGCTTTTTAATTTGTCTGCGATGGTAGTTGCTTCGAAAAAGGATTTCGGCAGTGGTTGCTCGCTCGCTTCCCTGTCGACGAGTAGATCCTCTTCCGGGACCTGAGAATGTAGAGCATTGTGAATAAGGGGGCCAATGTCGGCTTTTCCAGGCCCGAAGACCGGAATATCAGTCAGAGCATCTTCCATGAAGAGTGGACCCAGAGTTTCAGCAATCTGTGACTGCTCAAAGTCCATGATGCTGTGATATCGACTTCCCTCTAAACGTCTGTCAGTACACGAATCGACTTTAGATTAGGACCAACCATACCTGCTAAGCCGCGATAGGGTGCCTGCCATGGAGTGAGTTTGTACGGATATGTTCTTGTGAACGAAGGTATTTCAAGAATATCGAAAGCTCCGCTTGCACGTAAGACGATCAACCTTGGCCGCAGCGCAGGTGATCCCATATTCAGCCAGTCGAAGGATACAATTCGGTCATTTTTACGGTTTGAATCAGCATAGAAGTTGTCCATCTCATGGGACTTCCTGACTTGCAATAGCTCAGGGCTATCAACAGTTTCCAAGTCAGGAGGGGTGAATTCTGTTTGAGTAGACAAGATCTTCAGCTGCCCTGTCCGAGAGAGAATTGCAAGCATGCCCCTATGGTCTCGGCAGTATCTGAGGACTCTAATGAATGAGTTACGGTCGCTCAAAGCCTGTGGATCAGATTCAGTCTCCATCACTCGATCGAGTCTGAGCGCACCTCCCCAAGGGAGATCATCTGCATCTAGCGCATCCAGGTACGATGGGGAGGCCACAGGCCGCTGGGTAGCACGCCGGTCCCACACCATGACGCCTGGCTGATCCAGAGCGGATGACGCGAAGTAGTTCTGGTCTGCGTAATCAATAGCGAGGTTGTTGTTGCATTTTGTCTGAAAATTGATCACCCCAGGGCTATCATCTATTGCGGCATGTTAGTGGAGGATATTGCGTATCAGCATGAGTGAAATTCACCTCGGAGATCGTGGATTCGAAGTCCCTGGGCTTTGATACCGACTACTAGCGTCTGGGGATTGTCTTCGAAGAACTTGACACTTGATATGGACATACTGGCTTCCAATCGTCGTGTCGGTTCTGTGAAGGGCTCCACGCCGGATGAAAATCCCGGCGTCGATGAGTCAATACGGGACAAACGGCTCACGTCCCATATGTGAAGGCACTGATCGCTTCTCACGCGGTCAAGACCAACAGCTAGAAGTCCAGCTGTGTTGAATGCAACGGCTTGACATGTTCGTGACATCTTTAGGCCTAGCTCCATGTAGGCATTGGAGTTGTCGTCGACTCTTAGGAGGTTGACAATGCCTGTTGACGTCCCCACGGCCACTAACCCTGGTACCGATGGTGACCAGTCGTATGTCGTGAGAGGCGGAACGTCGTCATGTTTGGCGATCTTTCTGTACTCAAATCTTCCGCGTTGTGCACGCCCAGTGGGCTCATAGAGCTGTACTACGCGATGTTGCAGGTTGATGTGCAAGAAAGAATCGAGGGACGTGTTAGGGGACCATTTGACAAGACCTGGTTCCGGGCGATCCATTTCGGCTCTTCAGTCCTCCAAACGATTATGTATTGCCCAGAACTGCAGATAGAAGAAGGATGTACGACCAGCTCCAAAGTTGAGAGCTCTCAACACCTTGTGACAAGCTCCCTAAGATGACCAGGTAGAATTGAGGTAGGGGAAGGTCATCAGCTCTTCAAATTAGTGACAATGCTAGGATCGGCTCAATCATTGTGTTTGTGTCGATGAGAGGCGCAGAATACCACTTTCTGGTTGAGGGTCCATCGGTGAGATGAGGTTTGTGACTTATACAGAGTGGCACAAGCTCTGAGGTTCGCGAATGCAGGTGTTGGGATGCTTAGCTGCACTCGACCTATCCACAGACAGGGAAGGAAACATAGGTGGACGGGAAGGTCTGTGCAGGTGGCCCCGCGGTAGGGGCCACCTCTGATTGGGCCATTCCGCTACTAGGATGACCCGCCGATAAAAGCGATAAGGAAACCTCGAATAGAGCGAATCGCCAAAAAAAATATGTTCTCGCACCTGCAAACCATCTGCTTACGCCCAAGAGGAAACACCATTGCATCCTCTCGCATCACGAACCTTCCCTACACCTCGCCATGGGCTCAAAACGACCCTACTCCTCTGTAGATTCTACAGGGAGCGAAGGCCGTTTCTCGCAACACAAAAAACGAAAAAGCACCAAGACATACGAGGTCAAAGACAATAGCATCAATTCGGCGAAAAAGCGCGCCCGCACAATTGAGCGACGTCTGAAGAAGGGTGATGACTTGCCGGCGGATGTTCAGCAGAAATTAGAGCGTGAGCTCGCCGCTTTGCAGCGGAGAGTCGAAGAGGTTCAAGGCAGGAAGCTGAGGCAGAAGATGATCAGCAAGTATCATATGGTCAGATTTTTTGGTAAGTTCACTTGCCGAGGGCTATGTCCACTTGGAACCGGAAACGATCTGACAAAGGGTCCCTTGTTAGAGAAGAAAAAAGCGCAGAGGCTACAGAAACAACTACGAAAGAGATTGGAAACTGCGAGTCTGGAGGAGATGCCCGAAATCAAGAGGAATCTTCACATATGCGAAGTCGACATCAACTACACAGTATACTTTCCGTACCTCGAGCCTTATATAAGTCTCTATCCACGCGCGAATGCGAAGTCGGAAACCGCAGAAGATGAAAAGAGTACAGCAGCATCCAGCTTGCAGGCGGAGCGTCCACCATTATGGAAAGTGGTCGAAGAAGCGATGAAAGAGGGAAAACCGGCCCTAGAAAGGCTGAGAGATAGACAGCCCAGAGAGAACTCCGTCACTAAAGCCTCTGTTGAACCAGCCACTGACAATGGCTCTGCGAAAGCGAAGCGAGAAAAATCGACGAAGCGGGATGGCCCGGTCAAAACTCGCAACGATCGGAAATGGCATGACTTTGAACGGGGTGGCAGAGGACATACTCAAAAAGATGAGGCAAATGAAAGTGAGGGCAGCAATGGCGACGGCGGCGGGTTCTTCGAGGAAATGTGATTGGTTTGATGCGCCTCCACGCCTACGCTGTGGGAAGATAACTCCATTGATACCCCTATATATGTGCGAATTATGCAGTTCGCTAGCAACTGGCCTGCTGTGATCAGCATGCGTGATCTGCGCATTGCTAAACAGTTTGAGAGTTGCCGGCCCAGATCATCTACATCGAGTGCAAGTGATGCTCTAAAAGTTACAAAGCATAGGCGGCGGTGATTATTACCTAGGCTAACAACTGGGGACCGAAATAACAGCCCTCCTAGTAGGAATGCTAATAAGGTTTTTGTTTGTTATTGATGTTTATTACCAATTGACTACCATGGTATTCCAATTGGAAGACAGGACCATCATTTTGTCAAGCAACTTGGCTCATAACCAAAGGATACAGTGCTAGAGACTTTCTGGTAAGCCTAATATAGCGCTGGTCAATGATAGCAACTTGGGTTTACTCACTAATTTGTTAGTGTCAGATCAGAAGATAACCCAAAACAAACTGCACACCTCCGCGTTGCACGACGCAATCTAGCACTTGAGGATCCTCGATCAGTCACTGAGATCATGATAAACAGCCTCTTCAGATAGTGAAGAACGCATATATCAGCCAACTCAAGGTATCTACGCGATCTCGCAATGACAGATGGCACCAGGGCACTAGATGAACTCAGATGCGCAAGTGATGATCAACTTGTATTTGGTCCGACAACTTCACTCTCCCCTGTGTACGATGTTTCAGAGTGCCAGGTAGTCATCTCAGTAAACGCATACTTGCAAGGTCTGTTTGTGCTATCCTATGAGATAGCCGAAGACGGGGGACGATTCGAGAATGTTCTCACATGTTACCGACGCAATCGCTTCCAGGTTGCTGGGGACGTGTCCCTGAGCTCCTGGCCTACATCTTTGTCCTGTACGGCTTCGGATCGGGAGACGATTACACAATTGACGGTGCAACTAACTGCTGTTGAGTCGCGAGACTGGAAGAAGGTCGCGATACTGTCCGCACCTAGCAGAGATCCAGCAGCTTCTGCATCTTCAGATGGGCCTCCCGACGAGGAGCTGACAGTTGCGAAATCGAGCACTTCCAACGAGCAAGAACGCTTCAAGATCCCAATCTCTTGGGATCGACTGCAGTTCCGCTCTGCCACTGCGAACAATGGCCGCAAGCGACGTGAAATTCGGCAACAATTCAGGGTTGATGTTTCAGTATTCGCAAAAAAGGTTGACGGATCCCAAGTATGTATCGCAATGGCATCATCTTCCTTTCTGAGTGTACGAGGACGTACTCCCGGAAATTTCCAATCCAGAAACGACCAACCGCTATACTCGTCAAGTCTGGTACCGCCGTTCGTCTCACAGCACGATGAGTTGGGGCACAAAGGTGCTCAAGATCAATTTCCAGGTGATGCAACGCTGACGCATCCACCGGCGGTGTCCTTTTCCGAAGCTACGACAGAGGGCAGCTGCAGCCAAAGCCAAGTAATCTACTCACCGACTATGTGGGATTGGATAGATATCAGTGCCGTCACGATGGACAATTTCGACCCGGACATCTTCGAGCAGAGCGAGATCTTGCGCGGAATGGCGGCGCCAGACCATTTCGCCCCTGCGCAGCCCCTGAACCTAGAGACCGGACAGGACGGAATACTGAGCTGGCCAGACGTGAATGCAAATTTATTGGAAACGTCCGGAAACCCAGCCCTTGGCTTTGGAGATTTCACAGGACGCAACAGGTCGCCACCACCTGTGTATACTTCATCCCAGCAATCTGTACGAGAGGCTTCTCAGGAACCTATCCATGTGACAAACAGCCCAGAAAGGATCTATCGAAACGAGCCAACTTCAGACCCAGCGGTATTTAGGCAAGAAACGGTGGCCCTTGAAGTCACTCCTAGTACCGTAACAGATTCAAGTAGTGGGCCCTCCGCCCTCCACAGAAGAGGACGATACACATATGTTCCAATTGGACTTGATGGATGGCTACCTCCTGTCGAACCAGTCTATTGGCCACATCCATGGAGCCACACACACAAATCGCCTACATAGAACAAATCACAATTAGGCGCAAAATCACCACAAGCCACGCAAAGCACAAAACGGTACCACTCAGTTCTGGTTTAACAAAGGTTCATTGTAGAGCTAGAGCTAGTTGGCTCTTTTTCAGAGGAATCTAATTTCTGGCATGTGTTTGTATCATAGATATGTGCCATACTCATGGCAAACAAGTGGTGCTGGATATGCTCCTCCACCAGGGTAATAGATGTTTAATTCTTCAAGAATCACAGTACTTAATGACAAGGATTCTGATATTTATTCATGTCTCGAAGACTTCTGTTCATTACCAAAGATCCGTTAGCTTCTAGAAAGGTAGTAATCCTACTTTAAAGCGTTTTTGATAAAGTCGAACTAATGTCTATTACCCTGGCGGAGGAGTATATAGCAATACTTTAATCCCCGGAGATGGCATCATCGTGTTGTGTATTTAGTTTTTTACTAACGCCCAAACCAAACCAGTCTCCAATCGATGTTCTCCAACTCCACCGCCCTACTGCTTGACGCATGTGATTCGGATGCTTGAATCTACGTGGTTTGAGATATGTCCAATACAAGTTTTTGCTCCGAGAAGCGCAAAAATTCAGTCCCTCGCTGCTCCTGTTGTGTACTTCAAAGACTACCTTGTTGGATTTGTCTGAATTCGACGTGGTGAATTGAACTGGAATCGCTTCTGACTCTTGCGGCCTATGTCTCATGTCTTTTGACAGCTCATCGGAAGTCGTTCTTGGCGTGGTGGCGGTTGTCATTGTTGGGATACTTATATCGTGAGAAGAGCGAGCCATTAATGCGGCGACCGCAACTCCAGTCAAGCTAGACTCCTGAGCCACTGCAAGTTTAAGGTTTGGAATAGCCAACCCTGTTGAAACGCTTGCCTTGAGTTGTAGATTATCAAGGTATGTTTGGCATTGCTGCTGGAAACCAGGATACTTTTCGATCACCGACCCGAGGCATGACACCGTGATATAAGGGCTGGGTGTCTTGTCGTGAGGGATCTCTATATTCCTGCGACACTGATCGTTATGCGTAGAATCGTGGAGCATTTGCATCGAGTGCACAGCAACCGATAAGAACGCTGCCGCACGTGTCATTACTGCCTTACATACCTTGCGAAGGTAGCCAAAGTCTTCGTTGGACATATCTGAGGTCAGTTCGAAGGAAGCAGAGAGCCGAGACTTGATGTTATCCTGCATCGTCAAACTATCTCTACATCCGTGAGAAAGGATTAGTATATATCAAAGATATAGAAGATGATCAGTCAAGGCACTCACATCATCAGCAAAGCAGCATTCTCTAGACGCCAAGTAAATGGGTCGCTGATATGCGATGGTAAAATCCCATCAAAGTATGCTACCTTCTGGATTGCGTCGACAACAACCTGCCGGATTATCTCAGCGATGAAAAATCCGCCGACAAATTGTTCCAGACCTAGCAAATCAGGATCAGGGAGCATTGCGGAGATAGCGCGATCCCAATCAGTTTTGGGAAATACTTTCTGACCGGTCACGCAGAGCTCGGCATCTACAAGAACGTGCTGTGCTGATCTTGTCCAATCCGTCGACCGTTTGTCATACTTCAGCGGAGATAACGAACAAGTAGGAAGTCTAAGAGCACCATTGAAGCCAGTTCCTGCCACCACAGACAGTTCTGTAGAAGGCTCGGTATAAGACATCGCGAGAAGCACGCTCACGCTGTCGTTTAATATTGCTTCGAGGCGGATCGGAAGCTCCTGGAATATTTTAGTCCCTGTCATGAGAAACGAAGTTGCATTCTTGCCAGACGCACCAGCCTCTCAAAAGCTGCAGACAAGCATGCGTTGATACTCTTGCCCTTGAGGTCCAGGCCTACTCTAAAACCCTTCCCCATATCCTTGAGCTCGCCGTCATTGAGCATCTTCTGGCTTTTGTTAAGTCAATAAAAATATAGCTTTACTATAGCGTGGAAACGGGTACTGACTCTAGTGGGAATGACCATACCAAGCCAAGGGGGATGCTTGATAACTCACCATCAATTGTCATCCCTTGGTTCTCGAAGAAAGTTTTAACGTTCTGCGCGATCCAGTCGAAAAACCTATCTGCATACAGCTCTTTGACGCATTGCTCGATTAACCACTGCTGTTTCCGTTCCACTTTCAAACGATCTGCGACACTGTTGGCGGTTGGGTTGAGCTTGATCAATGCCACGCGCATCGTTGAACCACCGATGTCGAGGGCAATGACACTGCCCTCTTCCTTGCCAGATGGTGCGCGGTCAATAAAGGATGGTAACATCGATAGTGATTCTGTGTCACTCAGATTCGCTTTTAGTGACTGAGCAAGTTCGCATGATTGAATATAGAGCGTCTCGATATTGAGCCCATGCTGGAAACTGGACTCAACATTGTCGAAGAAAGCTTTCTTGTCATTGAACTCTGCTACAGCGGGCCGCTGCTGGCCTGGCAATGTCATTATTGGACCAAAGGTATTCGTCTCGCAGTCAGGGACTTAGAAGACCGGTTGTCCATCAAGCATCTCAAGTAACGAAATTGGTTCCACGTGATGTAGCATATCAAGCTCGAGCAGAGAGTCTAGAACTAGGATGAAACCTGTCTGATGCATGTGGGCCTAGGGAAAACGCCTCAGAGCTTAGATACTTGAAAAGTGGAATTTGACACTGTTAGACGCGAGCCATTCCGCCAACTACGCGGTAGGTTCGGAGATATTTCATGTGTTACCACGAACAATGACTGGGTGTGGATGCTACATAGTGTGACGATTTAGTTAGCATTTAAATCTGATGTTCATAGCTAGCGCAGGGGATTTACTTAGCACTGGCAAGAAATAACAGCTCATCTATCAGCAAAAGTACACAAATACGAAAAAAGAGCGTGGGTGGCTCACATCTCTCCACATGTGCAACGTTGCCATATTCTCCACTCCAATACTTCACCTGACCCCAAATCCACTTCATGCATGCATGATGCGCTAGCACATCATTCCAAGGTTGCAATGCTTGTTTGCAGACTAGGTAATTAGTCAACACCAGGTTTCTGAGAAGCTTTTTGAGTTATCGCGCTCGAATATGACCGGTCTTATGTTCCGGTTGTGACAAGGCTGGTACTGGGGTTATCCAATTTTGTCAAGTGATTAACGCGGCTCGTTAGCTCTCCAAAAATGAATTGTGCTTAACGTATTTCTGAATGTCATTGAGTCCTAAGACATCCAGCAGTCTGCTGCATTTGGTCCTTGAAAATGGACTCTCGATCAAATACGCCGGTATTGGTCCGGTTCACGAATTGTACGCTCGCCTTTGATGGTGAATCGATAACGAGAGACCTATATATATGCGGAACAAGCGGGAAAATACTCGAAGAGCCAAGTGCTGAGCAAGTCACGACAACAATCGACTTAGGAGGACGTGTATTATCACCGGGATTGATCGATGTGCAACTCAATGGCGCAATTGGCGTCAATTTTTCAGACGTTCCTGCTACCGATGAAGGGATGGAAGGCTATATTACAGGCCTGCGAAATACGTTTGTTGGCCTCATAAAAACCGGAGTGACCAGCTTCCTGCCAACTTTGGTAACAGCAAAATCAGACGACTTCAAGCGCGTAAGATGTTGGACCTTCCATCAAGGCAATAAACTGATTCCAACAGGCACTTCCGCATGTAGCACCCAACGGGCATTTACGAGATGCATCCTTGGGCGCTGAGTCTCTAGGTGTTCATTGCGAGGGACCGTTCATTAGTTCAGGAAAAATAGGAGCGCACCCTGCGCCTCTACTTCAAACACCAAATGACGGAATCAAGACAATTGAAGATTTCTATGGCCTAGACAATCTCACAGAACTCCGAGACGGAGAAGGGGAGTGTCAAAACCCCCGTCCAGCTATCATAAAAAAAATAACCGTGGCGCCCGAATTGCCAGGAATGTACAACACGATCCGAGATCTGGCCCAGAGATATGGAATTATATGTTCTCTTGGGCATTCAAGTGCAACCTATGAGCAAGGTCTTGAGGGTGTCCGCGCGGGCGCCACCATGTTGACGCATTTGTATAACGCAATGGAGCCCTTTCTTCATCGCAACCCTGGTTTAGTGGGACTGATCGGCGCCCCTGAATCCGACTTACCCACGACCCGTGGTAAAACAAGTCGTCCGTTCTTCG
Organism: Phaeoacremonium minimum UCRPA7; assembly: GCF_000392275.1. Lineage (NCBI taxonomy): Eukaryota > Fungi > Ascomycota > Sordariomycetes > Togniniales > Togniniaceae > Phaeoacremonium > Phaeoacremonium minimum. The sequence continues at coordinate 24,535 of NW_006920934.1, forward strand.
GCATCATTACAGATGACATCCATGTACACCCGAGCTGCGTACGTGCTGCTTGGGCGACCCATGAGGACGGATGCATCATCACAACAGATGGTACCTCCGCTACGGGTATGTCTCTTCCCGATGGCGTATACGAGTCGAAACCTGGGCGGCGAGTTGTCAAGAGTGGGAGGAAATTATTTCTTGAGGGGACCGATACCATTGCAGGCGGGTAAGGACGCTGTCATTGTGTACATTACTTCAGCGGCCACAACTGACCATCATGACTCTCTTAGAACAACGACACTACTGCAATGCGTCTCGAATTTAGTTCGCTGGACTGGAATCGATGTTGCTAGGGCCCTGAAGACTGTGACGTGCAATCCCGCCAGACTTCTCGGCATGGAGGACGTGAAAGGAACCCTAAGGCCAGGAGCTGACGCTGACCTAGTAGTTCTGTCATGGGAAAATATTCCTAATCAGCAGGAATTGCGCGTTGATCAAGTTTGGAAATTCGGCAAACAAGTTTATCCCTAGACAGCTAGGCAATATCTGGCAATCAATCGTTCACTCGAGACATCCATCAGCATTACAGAATGACGCTTAACTGAATAAGTGTTGTGTATTACACGAAAATAAACGTTGCCATTTTAATAGTTTCAAGCAGCGATGAATAGGCGAAAGCCTTCAGATTTAGGTTCTTGACTGATCTAATAAACCACAATCTAGGCACACGCAGGGCATCAATAGGTGTAACTCAGTAGAGAGGTAACCTGGATTCCTCATCCGTATGGCGTGGCTCAGTAATTTTATATGATATTCCTAATGCTCTCGCAGCCTCATTTTGGTGTCATGAATCGTCATGACTTTTAGCGCCAGACATTTTGTTCTTCATTTGCAAAGTAATCGAGGTTATTGGCCATCTACACATGATGTTTTGAGCCTAGAAACTCGAGTGCCATAGCCAACAAGTTAGCCAAGATTACAAGCGCTAAAGCGCCATTTGAGCAGCGTTACACATGGCCCCAGTCATACCAATCTTTCACGCATCAGTGATGTGGGACCTAGCGAGGCCCTAGCTCTGAGGAGAGCGAACCTCGACCACGGCTCCGGTATGATAACGGAAACGACATCATCGGTGAACGCTCTTTCTATGACGATGTTTCAGCTGTCACGGAGAATTACGCTTCCCTCGAGAGCAGTTGACTCAAAAGTCACAGCTACTTGGTCAAGGCAACTTTGATACACGTCAAAGTAAATCATATTCACTATCGGATTGCCGAATGGTTGTTCTCCTCAAAATTCAAAATGAAACTTATCGTGAGAGAGGACGATATTCTCGTAAGTCAATATATTGCTCGTTATATCGCAGGTAATTAGCCCAGCTGTTCTCTCCATGTTGATTTTCTGAACGCTTTCTGCGTTGATTTAGGGCAGATAAAAAGCTTCAGTTTACATCAGAAAGCCTTTGTTCTTGGTCTTCCGACAGGAAGTAGCCCTTTGAAAGTATACCAGGAGCTGGTGAGTATGTATAAGAATGGAACCCTCAGCTTCCAAAATGTCGTCACTTTTAACATGGTGAGTTGAATTATGGGCGTTTACCTCGGCGTGTAGGGTAGCTTTCACTGACAAGAAAAGGACGAATATGTTGGCCTCCCTTCTGGACACCCACAAAGCTACCGTCAATTCATGTTCGATAATTTCTTCAATCACATTGATATCAACCCCGAAAACATTCACCTGCTCGATGGCAATGCGCCAGATGTGGCTGCTGAGTGTCGTTCATATGAAAAAGCAATTGCCAAGGCTGGTGGGATTGACCTCTTCCTTGGAGGAATGGGTCCTGACGGTCATATCGCTTTTAATGAGCCCGGATCGAGTCTGTCTTCTCGAACACGGATGAAAGCGCTAGCCCACGACACGATCAGGGCAAATGCTCGATTTTTTGATAATGACTGCAACAAAGTGCCTAGGATGGCTCTGACGGTTGGAGTGCAAACAATTATGGAGGTAAGGAATTCGCGTCCGTAAACATTTGCAATTGGGCTAATATCTAAGAGGCCCGTGAAGTCCTTATTATCGTCACCGGAGCACATAAGTCCATAGCCCTTAAAAAGTGTGTCGAAGATGGCTTAAATCACATGTGGACCTTATCCTGTCTACAGTTGCATCCAAAAGCTACCATAGTTGTTGATGAAGATGCAACTTTGGAGCTGCAAGTCAAGACGGTGAAGGTGAGATTCGGCTGCATGGGTAATTAAATGCCCAAGTTAACCTGCATAGTACTTCAAAAGCATTGAGCAAACGATCCTAGAACGAACCCTCAGCTCTACAATTGTAAGCAGTACGTCGAATATGAGTGAAGGCATGGCAATTTCTGACTGAAGAAAGACGACAACTTTAGATGCAGTGGACCGTATCATCCCGTCCATAAGATTAACACCGGAAAGTCCAACAGCGTCGACCACCGTGGCCAGCTTTTCGCTTGATGCAATGTCCACATTCGCTGCCCCATGGAGAAGCCGAATTCCTGAGTTGGTTCTAGACAATATGAGGTCGCGGATTACTACGTCGATTTAAAATGAACACAAGTGGACGTCACAATATGGGACAGAACTGGTATTTGTCTTTTGGATTGATACGGCAAATAACTAACCCATCATGAGTCATGGACCAATGTACATAATCTCCTAGAAAATATAAAGAAAAAGAATAGAAGACCTCTCAATCAAGGATGATGATATCTCTTCTGGATGAAATCTGAGAAACGTCTACCAACTGATAGAATCCACGTGACGCAAAGATACGCTATCTAAGACATGCACCAACTATATTTAATCTAGTTTCTCCACAAAATAGCACGACTTAACACTATCTTTCTTTTATATCAATGCAATGATAGCATAGCGTCCATTCATGTCTTTTAGCTTCCATCGATATCAAAACTGCCGTCTCGGTATGAATCAATAGCGGTTCCCTGTGCCCGCATAAGCGAGGAGACATTGGACTTCGCCCGGTCGCATCTAGACATTGATGTCTATGAAGCATTTGAAGCAAATGACAGTTTGATACCTATATTGGGAAACAATTACATAATAGAATGATGTGAATGTCCAGCAGCTATGGAAAGGTTCGCTGAAGGAAGGGCAGGAAATCGAAACATGAAAACGTACGTGGGCGGTTTGATTCAAGAACAAAGACAACATTCGTGCTACTAGCTAACTGTCTCGGCAGAACTTTGGGATGCCTATTTATGATGGGATTTGAGGGGACTACTATAAATCCTCATATACAAAATCTTATAGAAGAGTACCGTCTGGGCGCAGTTCTCCTCAAAGCGACGAACTTTGTTTGTAAGTACCCTTCATTATTGTGCTGCTGGTTTTATATTTGCCATACCCTTTATCTTCTCTTTCTCACGGTAATTTGACTATACAACGGTACACCTGAACTAGCCATAGTCGTCACAAAACTGAGTCAAGGCTTATTTTATTCTAGCCGCTGAGCAAGCGATCACCCTGATAAAAGACCTTCAGATAACGGCGCATAATGCTCATCACGAACATCCTCTTCTGATTGCCGTTGATCAAGAGAACGGATTGGTGAAATCAATTGCCGATTCTCGATGGATCACACAATTTCCCCCAGCGCTTGGAATTGCAGCAACTGGATCTGCAGAAAACGCGTACCAAGTCGCTCTTGCAACAGGAAGAGAGCTGTCTTGTCTTGGGGTCAACTGGATCCTAGGCCCTGCTTTGGATGTTGTTCTTGATAGATCTGCGCCAGGGTTCGGCTCACGATCGTTCGGCGATGATCCCGAGGAAGTTGCTAGGCTTGGGAGTGCCTATATCAAAGGCATGAAAGATGCAGGAGTAGTGAGTCTCGCGAAACATTTCCCGTTGGGGGGAAGTCTAAAGTTCGACGAATCCTCAACTACTGTACCAGTTGTATTTGAGACACTGGAACAACTTCGCCAAAAGGTTCTGATACCATTTCAGGAGGCTATCAAGGTTGGTGTAAATTCCGTGATGGCAGCTGGTTGTGCAATATCTTCTATCGGACCTAAATTCATGCATGCCTGCTTTTCACGGAAAGTTGTAACAGATCTTCTTAGACACCAGTTGGGCTATACAGGAGTTGTTGTCTCTGAATGCCTCGAGATGGAGTCAATAGCCAATCACATCGGAGTAGGCCAGGCGACCGTGATGGGTGTTCACGCTGGCTGTGATATCTTGACGATTTGCCAGTCACTCCCGCTGCAGTTGGAGGCTATCACATCGCTCTCTCTCGCGCTTAAGAACGGTGCTCTCTCTTGGGATCTTGTACAGAAAAGTGCTGATCGTGTGATGAGCTTGAGGTCGGCGCACACCAGCTGGTCGCACGCTCTGAACCCTCCTGGCCTCGCAAGACTAGCCGCAACCCGGTCATATCATAAGACCCTTGCGTCTCGGGTCTATGAAGAGTCCATAACGATAATTCGAGATGAAGAACACTGCATTCCACTGTCAAATACTCTTTCAGAGAGAAACACACTGCTGGTCTTATCACCAATTTTGAATCACCGTGCATTGGAATCGAAAACATACGGGACTTGTCACCAAGCTCACTCGAAGTCGGGCGATGTTATCCAATATGGAGAGGATTACTTCCAAGACTTCGGCCGAGCCCTGGCCTGTTACAATATTGGAGAGATCCTTCATACATCATACACCTCTCATGGTGTTCGTGCAGAACACGAACGGCTCATTGAAAGGGCTGATGCGGTCTTGATCCTCGTTGCAGATGCGAACAGAAATCAGTATCAGATGGGATTTGCAAAGCACGTAGCCGCACTTTGCAAGCTTCAGCGTTGGACTGAGGCAATCTCGGGGTCTGGTAAGAGGCTCATACTTGTATCTCTGAGCTCGGCGTATGATATCCCGCTAGATGCACCTTTCCCTACCCATGTGTGTACGTACGATAGCAGTGCTACAGCCATGCATTGTCTCGCACGCGTTCTTGGCGGAGATATCACACCCTCCGGACAAGTACCTGGATCACAGAAGCTTCCAGCAGGAGAGAAAGACCACGACATCGCGCATCAACAGGCTTGGCTAGTGGAGGAATTCAGTCACGATAGGGATAGAGCTTCATTTCGAAATTTCTTGCACCGCATGAAGAACTCACATGATGATCAGATTATCGAGTTCGATGAATACAGCCTCCCAACAAAAATGATGAGAGGTGATAGTTACAAAAGCTTCGTCATTCGGAATACTAGCACGAATGCTATATATGGATTTGCTTGCGCTTTCTATTTCTCACGGCTGAACCGAGGGGTTCTGGGTGCTCTCCTTGTCGACCCGGAGAGACGAGATCTCTCCATCGGTAGAGACTTGCATACGTCAATCGTTAGATATCTCGCGCAAATATCAGGCATTGAAACAATTCAACTCGGCGCGCCGATATTCTCACCATTTCCTGGTTTGGGCGTATCAAAAGACACAGAACTTGTATCAAGTGCAAGCTTCTTCCAGAAATTGTACGTAAATCGCTCTTTAATCATCTCAACTTTGTACTGATAAAAATCGGTAGAAGCTGGAAATTTCAAGAAGACGTTACATCTCAGAAGTTCTCTTCTATGACCTTTAACTATGCACAACAAAGCCAAACATATCTCTCTCTGATCGACGAGGCAGAAGCCAATGGCCTGGAATTCGAACGGATTGGGGGAGAAGCGTCATGGCGAGAGGTCCTTAGTCATGTTCAGAAATCAAGCAGCTTAAACGATAGAGGCTTCAGCAACATGATCTACGAAGAAGCCTCGCTACAGGAGTCTCCTCCATACAGGATTTTGGCGCGAGAAACGGAGTCGCGAAAGCTCGCAGGAAGCCTTCTCCTACTAAGTAGGAAGAACGCCTTCGCCTCCAGCTTTCCATCTATCTTGTCTCTCTTAGCAACCGCGGGAATCATTATGTACCCTGTGGTATCGCCAGAGCTTCTGGATTCCTCTAAGTTGAAAACGGTATTGCGGGGATTACTCGCATTTGCTTTGCAAGAGGCAAAGATTTTAGAATACTCTTCTTGCTTTATTTATGCTGTAGGACACTCTTTGTTCAGTCTACTCCTGTCTGATCAAATTATGTTGGCTAACAGCACCACAGTTGACGGCAAATATGAGGCAGCTGATTTCGAAAGACTTCGATTTTGTTGACGAAACGGCGTTTATTACCTTCGAGCAAAAGATCGAAGACTTCAAATGATGAACATAGATCCAGGACCTCTTTGGAATCACGCAGCCAACTCATAGCGTCCTTTCCCTGTGTTTTCTGCACAGGATGATCAAAGGGTCACCAGGTGTAACCTGTCTGGGCGACTTACAAAGACAACACCTCTTCGCCAGGGTAGTAAACGCTAATTGCCCAAGACTGTATACATCCTTGAAAGATAATAGGACAACTTTGCCGAACCACTCTAGTGGAGGAGTAGGTAGGTTGGTCGGATGAAATGTGGGTCTCGAGTTGATAAGTGGTGATGGACCCACTTGTGTTACGCTGCCCATCCCGTGACCTACAGCAAGCCTAAGCAGACAACACAGAGGCAGGGTATGCCCTCCATCGAGCCCAAGGGTATGAGCTTGTCGCATTTGGCTTGGAACGGAGCAATTCAACATGCTCCCTGATAAGCATGGAGTCAAGGGGCTTGAGAATTGGCGGCGTCGATAAGCTACAGTAATGGATGGAAGTCAACGACTGAGTGATCGTTCCCCTCATTCTGGAATCCTGTTCTTTTCATATATATAACTGATCCTGGACCGAGGTGGAGGCAAAGTTCAATAAACCATTGCACTGCTATTTCATACGTCGTGTAAGACAATCTGGTTTAAATCGTGGATTTCGCGGCTTGATCCTTCGACACTTCCCATTACAAGCCCCCAGGATGTCATCTCCCGGCAAGGAAGCAAGTGTCACGGCACAGCGGCCATCAGATGTTGAAGCTGGTGTACAGTCAGTGAACAAGGGGTGGCTATACAAGCGGATCAAGATTGGCTCATGGAAAGGAACCTATTACGCGTCTCCACTGACCCAGGTCATATTGGTGTCATTCATCTGCTTTCTCTGCCCTGGTATGAGCAATGCTTTGTCAGTACTGATCCATTCTCTAATGCGTGGGCTGGAATTCGTGTTAGATTCTAATTCATTGTAGGTCCGGTCTAGGTGGAGGCGGCCAGCTCGATCCCACTGTAGCTAACAACGCTACCGTCGCTGTATACTCTACTTTCGCATTTTTTGCTTTCTTCGCTGGATCGATCTGCAACTTGATTGGTGTCAAATGGATACTCGCAATAGGCGGGTTCGGATATGCCGTCTCTGTCTCATCGTACATATGCTATAACCATACAGCGAACCAGGGCTTTGTCATCTTCGGAGGCGCCTTGGCCGGTTTCTGTGCGGCTCTCTTGTGGACAGGTCAAGGCACCGTCATCATGTCGTATCCGGCGGAAGAGAAGAAGGGCAAATACATTGCTATCTCCTGGGCCATCTTTAACATGGGTGCAGTCCTTGGCGCTTTGGTGTGTGATATCAAATTCTGATTTCGTTATGAGGAAGCTAATTACACACAAGATTCCTCTCGGCCAAACAATAAACGGTTCAGGAAGCTCCGTGGGCGATGGTACTTACATAGCGTTCACTATTCTTATGTTAGCCGGTTCGATTCTCGGCTTTTCACTCATCAAAACTGGAAAGGTCATTCGCGAAAATGGCTCTAAGGTCATCACGATGCAGCATCCCTCATGGAAGTCTGAGTTGCTAGGCCTCTGGCAGGTCCTGCGCAGAGACTACTTCATTATTCTTCTCTTTCCTGTGAGATTATTACATCACAATCTAGCATGAATGGAAGAGGCTAACACGAGGTCGAAAGATGTTCTTTAGCTCCAATTGGTTTTACACCTACCAATTCAATGATTTCAATCTTGCTCGCTTCAATGTTAGAACCAGGTCTCTAAACAATGTTATCTACTGGATGATGCAAATTCTTGGGTCATTTGCATTTGGATTTGCCCTAGATTGGGAGCGCTTTTCGCGGTCTGTTCGTGCCCGTGCTGCCTGGGTTTCGCTTTTTATACTCACGATGGCCATTTGGGGCGCCGGCCTGAAATACCAAATTGGGTTCACTCGTGCTGATGTAAAAGCGACTGCAGAAGAACGAATAGACTGGACGGATTCCGGATATGGTGGCATGTTCACCCTCTATATCTTCTGGGGCTTCTTTGACGCTGCATGGCAGACAACGGTTTATTGGTTTATGGGCGCACTTTCCAACAACTCACGAAAGCTTGCTATCTATACTGGGTTTTATAAGTCGTTCCAAAGTGTAGGAAACGCCATTGTGTATAGGTTAGATTCCCTTCTAGTGTCTTATGCTGCCATGTTCGGCGTTGCGTGGGGACTGCTTGTCGGTGGCCTAATTTTCGCTTTTCCTGTCATCTGGTTCAAGGTACAAGACCATACCCTTCTTGGCAAGGACTTGGACTTTTCTGACGAGAAAGAAGAAGAAGTGAGGGCCATCAAGATGTAGCTTATTGAGGTTTGATTGTCAGGAGGCATATTGCAGATTGATGGACATTAAAGAGTGATGGGTTGTGTAGCCATTCATTTACTACATTCTTAAATTATTACGTTAATATCTATCAATATAGTCTTTACTTGATGCTGGTAAATCATTGAGGCTCGTGTAGAACGCATGCTGCCATTTAACTGAGTAGAATTCTACTGAGTAGATCTTGTTTCATGAACATGTTATTGATCCTTAATCACGACTCCCACTGCCCGAATTGAAGCCAAATCGTCGTGAGTAGGATTAAGCAAAATTCCATCAACATTTGCATCCGCTTCCACCAGTAGGCCAAGAAATCTAAAAGAGACATGTCGGCTTTGCCGAGTTGAGCGCTGAACTCTTCCATCAGGGAGTCCAGGAGCATTGCCGAGTACTTATCCTCGCTTTGGACCTCAATTATCTCGTCAGGTTCGAGAAAGTCTATGAGGTGATAACGACCTTCAAGAATCATTTGAGTGATGACTTTATGCTCTTTTGGTATATGCTTGTTAAACTCGCAGCAGGTGTGTTTCATTCCCAGTTGGGTAAAAGTCATGACTCGAAATATATCTTTAATTGCCTGCACCGAAACTTGACGAGATGACACGCCCTGCTGAAGTAGTTCGGTGATATCGGTGTAAACATCACTGCGGTCAAGTCTCGGGCAGCATTCGACAACAATAGCCATAAGTCCCCGTGCGAATGCTGAAGCCGGTGTGCACCCTGCCTGGCTACAGAAACAGCTGCAAGGGTCTAGTGTCGGCCGACATACCATGGACCAGAGCCTCGTGAGAAGAAGCCCATCTTGATCTTTAATGATGTGCGATGCCGCGAAATACCCAATCTCAAAGGCTATGCGGTGAATGATCTCGAAATTAGTTTCCAGATTTTGCAAGGATGCTCCTCCGTGAATGGCAACACTGGGGATTGCGCCCTTGAGGTTGACTCCGTGGTCAATGAACCAGTCCACCAGATCAAATAGCCCATCGATGCCACGCCTTCTCCACAGTGAGCAATAATCCACAGTCATCAATGGTGTAAAGCCGTAGAAGACTGTGTTGATGCGAACAAACCCGTGTTCATAAAGAGCATTTGCTAGCTGAGCGCTTAGGTAACTCGAGTGGTAGACCAAGCCTTGACGCACATCCCAATAATACTCAGGGAGCCGCAAACCGTGCTTTTTAAGAGTTTCGATCACCGAAAAAGCATTATAATCCAGCAAATCATTATCTGAAAGAGGCAGGTGCGGCTCAAGACTATTTCTGGGCAAGCGTCGAGCACGCGACAGCATTTTTCGTCTCCGATCTGCAAGCGCGCATACAAGCACATTGATGACTTCGTCCGATTGTGCAAAACCGCTGAGCAAATTTGTTTCGATGTTTCTGGTATCCTCAAGATTTATTTGGGCATTAGAATCTATAAGGAGCTTGATAGACTTAGGCTCTGACAGTTTCAATGCGTAGTTGATAGGTGTGTTGCCCTGACTATCTTTGGCGTCAATGACCGATTCTGCAATATCTGCTCCTAACTCGAGGAGTAGCTCAACACCTCGCGGCCAAGAAGCTGTAATGTGGAAAGGCTTTTCTCCAGAATCTGCTTTCTCAAGAAGAGGCATGTTCGACGCAGAGAGTACCTTGCGCACATCCTGCTGAGACTCTCTGAAGAGTGCCTGAGTCAAAGGCCCATATTCGAGAACTTCAATAGGCAACATCAGTATCAGTGGATATAGGGACTAATTTCCTTACTCATTGAATGATCAATAAATATCCGATTTGTGCGAGGTAAATAACACAAGCCTCCAATGCTTGAGAGTGGAATTGCTGGATCAACAGCGAGTTCCGCTCCACATTCTCTCAAGATTGACACCCCTTGGGCTGCTATCTGCAACATCCTCGGTTCAAAATCATGTTCTAAGCGAATTGCAATCTCCGTCAAAATGTATGTCAGCAGAGTTCTTATTGCACTTGTTAGTCACGATAGCCGACAATCGATCCAACACGGACTAATCACTTACGCATCCCCATCGTTGACGGGCACACCGATCGCGATGAGTTCCGTAAAACACTGAAATATGATAGCTGCTGAGTTAGGTCTGCGGATTAACAATGACATTAACTTCATATAAGAGAACTGCGTTTGTGTCAGGAGTGCCTTCAAGACGACCCGAACAAATCAAGATTTCGGCCGTAGACGTCCATGTCAGATGGCCATGCTTGCCCCTAAGTGAAACAATGCCGAGTTTGGAGTAGACACATCGCCAATTTCTGTGGTAGCTCCACCTCTGTTGCTGAAAACAACTCACGCTGCATGTTTTGTATGGCAATGAAGGAGGGAGATGTCCAAAAGTCACATATGACCTTGAGCGTTAAATTTGCAGAGACCATTAGATCTTTGTGTAGTATGTACGCGTGATGTTGTAACAGTATCCTGTACTTTATGAAGAGATTGAACAATCGTAGATGTCCACGGAGTCTTCGCTTCTGCGCAACCTAGGGTAGAATGCACACGTCTTTTCGTGAATTTGGACTATGTTTGATGAGCAGCAACATACTTCATTTAGAAGCAAGTGAAGGGATAACTGCTGGTTAGATATTTGGTCTTCCTTCTCATTGCCCTCATCTTTGCTGCACACTGGCACGACTGTATCTTTGAAAGGGCCTCTCTGAGACTCAGTCTCTTGCTCTTGGGAACGAGATGACGTACGATCTATTCTCGTTGCTATGGAGGAAGTTGTTTTCGATCTCGTATCCGCAAAACTCTGACGTCCGCATATAAGTGCTCTTTCCAAGCTAGTGAGACGATTGTCAAGTAGTGTGATCCCAGACTCAAAAGATTGCATTAAAGCGGGTGCAAGCTTTGATATTTGGCGGCATAGATTTTCTTCCTGCGAGTTTATCCGGGACTCCAGATACCCTGTTCTGACAACCACATCCTGTTGCAGCGAGAACGTGAGATCCCTAGCAATATTAACATAAATACTCGTCAGGCAAGTTTCTGCACCTTACAAATTCATGAGGACTACCTGGCTAGACAGGACACAGTAAATATCCTGAAGATGTCGCTCAAATGCCTTGACCTTGCCTCGTTGAAAGGGATACTTGGGCTTTCTAGTCACGGCCATGCTGTCTCTCAGGATGCTGGGTGATTCGTCCCATAGATATATATCATTGAATGCATTTATATCTTGAAGACGTGCATCACAAGCATCAACACGCTGCCGTATCGATGCCTGCAATGCTTCCTGTGTCGCATTGTGATCTAGCTGTCGCTCTTGGAGTGACTGCAGCATTGACTTCAACCATTCAGTGCGCTGGGTGAGTGGCCGAAGCTCTTTTTGTCGAGAGCGATAGCTATTAACATAGGATAGAAGCCCATCACAGACTATAATAGCAACAGAGATTACTCCAATGGTGCCACTTGTGACTGAAAAGGGATCCATGATGGTGTGTGTGCGGTGTTCAGCCTGGTAGATTACTATCAGGCTCTGAAGGGAAATGTCAAACTTTCGAAACAATCTTCTTGCGAACGATCAGGCTGTGCCAAAGTGAGGTCATATGACATTGCATATATATAATCACAAGCTCCAATTAAAACTGATGTACCTGCACCTACAAGGTGACGTGATATGATTCGTTACAAATAATCGAGCGTCAATGTATCAGGCTCTAGTCGGCCGAAAAACACATCGTCATGTAGAGACGGCTTGAACTTACCTCGACTCGGAGAACTCAAAAGACATACTAATGACACATTTTGAATGACGAGCGATATTACTCGCAGGCATAACTTGATCTTGCTCAAACTAAGTTGAAACGCTGGGGCCATCAATCAAGAACTGGCTCTGCACCCATCAATTGAAAGCTTCAGGTAGCAATGCTGGACTGATCCACGAATACATTATAGGTTACAGGGTATAGCACGGTCTTACCTTTCTCATCCGCTTGAGCTCACTTCTAAGATTCTAAATTAATCTAGCTTGTTAAGGTTCAAGCTTTAAAAGCTATATTATAGATTGGTAGACGTTAAATAAGAGGTAGTCTGTGTAGCTATTTGTTTAATATATTCTTACATTTATATATAAAGAAGTATTTTTATAGTTAATATTTGATGCTGATAAACCATCAATTTTACTCTCTTCTAATATCTGGTCGAAAACTGTCTATATCTTTATTATCTGTGATTAGTCTTATACGCAGTTGAGCGTTTCCCCTACTGTGTCAGGACTTACGAAAGCTACCTTCAACCAGAACATCCTGATTTCTTTCTCACAAGTATACAAACCGCTGTCATTCAACCGAATCACTCCAATTTCAAGTTTCGATGAGCCGTGAATTTATCTATCTGTGATAGTCCAAGATACAAATAATATTCACCATCACACTTACAGTGCTATCGGATAGTCTGTACACTGATATGGAACTCCTTTGACTAGACTCGGAATGTTTTTCACGGCGCGTGGCGAGGCACCAAGAAATAAGGTTGTCGGGGATGTCGATCCGGACTAGCTACCAAGTATTGACATGCATGCTAGACTCACGGGACGGACGGCAAGGGCGTTTTGATCGGACTAGTGATGCATGCAACCAAGACGGAACGGCACGAGTTGCGCCACAACGCGTGCTGCTGGAATGTGAGGTTCTGGCAGACCAAGAAGTCATTATTACTGAAAATCAAAACGATCTCACCAGATCTTCGTACGAACGCTTACACCCGTTCAAGCAATACCCTGAAGCTGCCACAGTTGGCTATATATATTCTTTGCAGAAAGATCATCTACCAATTTCGATCTTGTGCCTAGTTTGTCGGTAGAATTTTCCCGGGGTCTAATTTCGGAATGTACTCACATGCTCTTCACAGGACGCTTGCAAGCGGTAATGTCTCGCATGTCAATAACAGTGGATGCCTGGCCGGCCTTTTGTGTCTGACTCTCATCATCCGGATCGAGAGACTCAGCGTTTAAAGTACAAGCATTCCCTACCCGAACAACAAGCTCCTCGTCGTTAAGCTTAGTTGGACAATGTCCTGCACCCTGAGAGTCATGTCCAAGTGCGCCTTTCAACTCACTCATTTACCTGTCGCCGTCTGAATTCAACTATACGACCGACGAACCATTCACTCGTTCATCCAAGCACCGATTCGATGCTGGCCAATCTTTTTGTGCTCCTTGTCGCCGGCCTGTGCGCAAGGACTATCGCGGTGGATGTTTTGATGGTCGACACTTTGATAGGGGACGAGTATACGGAGGCCCAGAACCTGGGGTATAATGGTGAGAAACAGCAGGAGCAATCGACATATTGATAAGGGGAGCTTGACTAATGCGTATACGCACAATACTAGTGATTGTTGTAAACACAACCGAGTACTCTGCGATGACCACGTCGCAGTTTGCTAGTTACGATGCACTTATCCTAGGAGACCCCTATTGCGACCCCAACGAAGATATCACATTTCTTAACACAACCAAACAGATCTGGTCGCCGGCAATCACGGGCAATGTCATCATCATTGGTAGCGACGTTTCTTACCATTCTAGCAACGGAGTAGCGGGTGCAGCCACTTTTATAGCCGATGCTCTTCCCTTCGTTGTCAATAGTTCGACTACGGGCCTTTATTTCTCCTTGTCCTGTATTTACGAATCCCAAACCCCGCCTGTCGAAGTTGATGCCCTAACCGAGTTTGGAAACTTCACTGTTTACGGGGTGGCAAGTCTCAACTACAACGATATGCACGTTGTTGCCTCCACAGTCAACCTTAACGGCTTGACAGACTCCGACCTGAGCAATTGGTACTACAGTGTACACGAAGTCTTCACTTCCTATCCATCGGACTTCGTTGTTCTGGCTATTGCTAATAACCTGGCTGGCCAAGGCCAGCAGACCTTCGGAGATGGCTCCCAGGGTATTCCTTATATTTTAGCCCGAGGAGTTACGCCAGTGGCTTGCGGTAACGGACAGTATGAGCCTCAGTACGGCGAGGAATGCGACGATGGCACCTCGAACGGCACTCCGGGTGATCTCTGTACGAGTGCTTGCAGGTGCGTGTATGGCGTGCTAGACGCAACAGCTGGTACTTGCAATCATAGTCCCGGGATATCAACTATTACATCGACTTATACGACGAGCATTTCGAGCACACTCACTCAGTCATCAACATACGCCGTAACTACGGCACAGGTGGTGGCAACCACGACCCTTAATTCTTCCTTAGTGACTAGCTCGACCTTCACTTCGGGAAGCTCTACCGGCATCACGATAATGACTTCTATTGTAGAACTCACTTCGGTCTTCACCACCTCTAGTGTTGTTTCTGAAATCTCTGGCTTGACTACTTTAACAGAGTTTACAGAAGTGCTTGCTGGGACCGCGACTATCACCGCTTCTATATTAAGTAGCAAAGTATCCTTGACCATGTCGCCTCTGCATTCATCCCGTATTTCGGGAGCTGTCTCCAATCCAGCTCCTTCAATAACCTCGGTTTCCACCTCTCGACACCCCGGACAGCCTCTGTCTGGCAACTCATCTGGTTCTGCAACACGCGCGACGAACCCAGTTGCAAGCCCTAGGCCACACCCTCTCACTATTGAATCATTCGGCTTCATGGGTTGCTACGGGTCCGATGACAACTACCCCGGGTTTTTGCTGACCAAGTCTGACCCACTCATGACTCTTGAGATGTGCATCGATACATGCTCGAGCCACGCTTATGCAGGAGCCTACAACATGTTAGTCTATCAACCCAGTGAGTGCCCCAGAGCCAGCGAGCTTGACTAACACAGGTCTTAGGGACTGTTATTGCTCTGATGTTGATGACCCTTTAATACTCCTACCGGAATCGCGTTGCAACGTTCCCTGCCCTGGCAATCCATTCGAAAATTGTGGGGGACTTTCGGCGTCTTCACGCCGGCTCCGTCGCCAAACTGTCCCAGACGGTATCATTCTCAGCATTTATGCTGCCATGGATGCCTCTTCGTCGGCGATCGTGCCAATGGTCTCATCCACTGCTGCCCCAGATATCACCACCTTTCCCACCGGAGATATATTGACAACAGCGACGTTTCTATCCACCAGCGCCAGTACGATAACTTCCTGCGCACAAACCGATGTGGGTTGCTCCGTCGGCTCAGTAAGCAATGCCACCGTCACAAGAACCAGCTTAGGCATCGTGCCTATCCCGACAACTACCTCCCACACGCACAACACTATGGGCTACGCGGTGAGCTCGGCAACTAATGTTAGTATCATGAGAACGAACTCAGGCATCGTCCCTAGTTCAACTGCTACCTCTTGTATTGGCATCTACTGTGCAAGCGGGTACGTCATGGAGCCATGGACCGATACATCCCATGCCGGACACCAGGTCTTCGTACGCGAGCCATGCACCTGCCGAGGAGGTTACATCTATGTACCCGCCACTTGCAGCGGTGCGGCATGCGGATACATGGCTCTCTATACGCCAGTACCATTCTCCAGCTCAACGGCGTCAACCGACGTTGTCTTGTACCGGCCGCAGGCCTGTGATGAGTCTTTGGGCGGAGTGGAGTTTGTGCAAAGTGAGGGCCCCACTGGTAGTAGCGGAGGAAGTGGCATGACTCCTGCTGCTGGTACGACTCAGGCCTCAATGATCGTGGCGGCTGATGGGCATATGCTGGTAGTATGTCTCAGCTCGAAGGCGCTTATTGCCCTTGGCTTGCTGGCGGTCTTGCTATGAAGTCTACTGAGTGTTGGCAGCTGTGCAGAAGCCTAGACGTAACTGCCTCATACCTTCTTGTACATATAGTTATCCAATTACACACAGAGGATCCTTAGTCCTTCCGAAAGTTTGCAAAAAGAAATATGTTATTGTAACATGGCAATTCGTTTGGTCATCACCCTTTGATGCTTTCCCTTTGCCTTTAAAGCCCCGCAAAACTAGGATCGAAGCAAGGCCCTTACTAGATATATTTATACACAAATCCAATAGTGTACAGGAGGCGGAAAATTATCGCAAGCTGAAGAAGTCGGAAAGGGCGTCATCTAGGCTGTAGTGTTAGATGAGTATGATAATTGTCTTAAACGCTGGGTAGTCTAGTGTTGCAAGGGTGGGACGGGGTGATTGAAAATGGCATCACGGGTTGTAAACGAGGAGGTTGGTCTGTCAAATATCATAAAATGAATGTAATACAGAGCCAGGGACCAAAAGTGATGTCAATGATAGAGTTTGGCGATTGAGTCTCGAAGCTGACTGAGAGGCTGGTTCCAATGCTACACATAGGGAAATGCTTTAGCGTGACGAATCTTGTCTTACATGTCCCGAGCTTTTGTCTGACATGACCAGCCCTTACACCAAAAGCTTGAATATCCCGCCCGAGACAAGACATGTATATTTCAAGAATATCCTCCTATAGAGTGTCAAGGGATGAGAAATCATTGCATTGTACCTCCTAACAGTAAGTGTATCTCAACGTGCCCGGTACTGATAGTGGCAACGTAAGTAGGCTCTTAAGATGCTGCCAAGGCCAGTGTTCCAGACTCAACTCCCCGCCACCGAATTAATAGTCGGTGATGCTGGCAAGTAGCGAGGCCGATGTCTTGATGTCATGAACGCTATTCGTAAAGATAGTAGCTGCATGGATTGATATAGCGGTTGTGTAATATATATTGAGGTTCATAGTCATCGAGCTCGGTAGTGCTTGTGGACTTTATCCAACTGTGCAATAGCAATTTGCTGAATAATTCTTTGAAATCGTCATTCGGTTATTCTTGTTCTCATCACAGCAATATCAGGTTATAATGCTGTCAATTATCTTACTCTTAATCGTATCGCTCGGGGGCAAAGCAGTGGCTCAGAGAGTCCTCTTTGTGGACAGCTTGCAAGGTCGGGAGTATCAAGAGGCTACCGGGACGCTGGGATTCCAAGGTTAGAGGTTACCCGTCTGGATAGTCCTCAAGACGATCTGACATGTTACTTCTTAGCAACGGTAGTCACTAAAGACCAGTGGTCTAGTATGACTACAGAGCAGTTTGCCAGTTATAATGCCATCATCCTTGGGGACCCTTATTGCGGAAACCTTTCTCAGATTCAGTTTGCCGCCAATAACAAAGCAGTATGGTCACGAGCAGTCAAAGGAAACATCATTATTTCGGCTGCAGGTCTCGCATCTAAGACGACTGTCAACCGAAATTTTATCACTTTGATGGACAGCACCCTGCGTTTTGCTGCAGCAGGATCTTCTACAGGACTTTACTTTGCTTTATCCTGCTATTACTCTGGAGCCACTACACCAACAACAGTAGACGCACTCACAGAGTTTGGGGACACTGTAGTTGGATCTGCGGGTTGTTATAATAATGGCCATCTTGTGGCCTCATCAACCTCACTGAATGGTGTGACGGATAGCAACCTTGCACAGTTAGGTTGCAATATCGTTCACGAACTCTTTACTTCATTTCCCTCTAACTTGGAAGCACTCACTATCGCGAAAGGTGCTACGGGTGCAGGACAAAAGTCCTTTGCCGACAGCACGTCCGGCATCCCTTATATCCTTTCCCGAGGCGCCACGCCAGTAGGCTGTGGTAATGGAGTGTATCAACCACAATATGGGGAGGAATGCGATGATGGTAACCAAAACGGAGTTGCGAATGACCTTTGTTCGAGCGAATGTAAATGCATATATGGGGTGTTGGACACTACAGCCGGGACGTGCAATCCCGCCCCTCAGAGCTCAAGCACTATTTTGAGCTCGTCTACATCGAGTACCGATTCGATTCCCAGTACATCAAGCACTATTTCGAGCTTCTTTACTTCGAGCACAAATCCAATCTTATCCACGTCGAGCAGCTCGTCTACTGGTTCGACGTTTTCATCTCAAAGTACTCCTATTGGAACATCGTCATTGCAGAGTACGGTTCCAGACTCGGATACTACGTCTTCAAGCTCAATAAGCTCTATAGACACAATTTCAAGCACAGCCGTCCCGCTGACAAGCAATATTGCTACTTCGCCAGTTACAGCAATAGAAAGTTCATCTGTTTCAGGCTCTAGCGAGATTATAGCAAGCGATAGCTCAACGGCAAGCTACAGCTCTCTGTTAGCAACTACTCAGACAAGCGAGAGCTCTCTCGTATCGTCGAATGAACCCCAAACAACCGATGGTTCCGTTACAAGCAGCAGCAATAGCCTTACAGTGAGCGATACTTTTACTTTAGTATCTGTCGTGTTCACAACGTCTACAATGATCGACAACTCTTTGACGTCGTCCACACCTATTGAAACAATCATCAGCGGCAGTGCTTCCTCAAGCAATCCTTTACCAAGCGACAATCCTTCACTAAGCGGTAGTTCTTTACCCAGTGACAGTGCTTTATCAAGCATTTCTTTCCCAAGCGACATTTCTTCAACAAGAAGTCCTTCAACAGGCTATAGTCCTTCAATAAGCAGTTTTTCACCAAGCCCTAGTGCTTCATTAATCGATAGTGCTTCCTTCGGCGACATTTCTTCAACAAGCAGTCTTCCGCCAATCAATACTCCTTTACCAAGCGATAGTGCTTCAAGAAGTGACAGCCTTTCGACGGGCCAGAGCTCCCTAACAAGCGAGATATTGTCAACGATGGATAGCGCTTTGACCTCGTTTGTACCCATTGAGACTCTAACAAGCTCGAGCTTATTCACGACTGAGGGACTCCCAACTGCAAACAGTGGTTCAGCTTCATTCATGCCTGTTCAGAGTACAATAGCTCAAAGTTTCTCAACAAGCCAGGGCCTTCCAACAAGCGATGGCTCTCTAGCATTATCTATGCTTCCAGAGACAACATCCAGGGATTACTCTGATACCAGCAATATTCCGTTAACGTCGTTTATACCTACCAGCACTGCAAGTAGCGATAGCTCTTCTTCAAGGGGTGAAGTCGAAACCACCATATATGATGGCTCTTCAATTCTCATTACTAGCGAAGTCCTAACGATCTCCGAGTCTAAAACAACAAGCCACGAAAGTACAATAAATCCTTTCAGCTCTTCGGCTCTTTCTTCGACTGAAGCTATGACACCTGAAAGCTCTGATTCGATCTCGACATCGATGATATTGACTGGATCTACGACACACACTTTCGAATCCTCTACGGAGATTTTCTATTCATCAACGCTTGATACACGCACATTTATTTCTTCGCTTTTCAATACTGAGACTGTGACAACCGCTTCTTATATGCCATCTTTTACATCGCCGGATACCGTAATAAACAGCCCTGTTTCGTCGTCTTTTATATCACCGGGTACCGTAATAAACAGCCCCGTTTCATCACCTTTTACTTCATCGGGTACGGCATTAAACAGTCCTGTTCCGTCATCGTTTATTACCTCTGCAACTGCGACCAGCAGTCCCTCTGTCGCATCCCACACGATCACTACCAGCGGTTTCTCTGTCTCAACCTCTACGATTACGATCGGAAGTTCCTCTATCTCGTCGATCGCAACCAGTAGCTCTCCATCATTACCGCTCACATCTCCGACGTTTATGACCAGCACTACAATACTATCATCGGACAATGCATTGAGCACTTCTGATTCATCATCCCTTACGACTTTGAACATAGTAACAACCTCACAACGAAGTCTCTCGACCACTTCCGACATCTCATCAAGCACCAGAAGAATCACAAATACAAGTATTTCTGTGACAAGAATGTCATCTACTGGCCCGTTCTCTACTTTCACCCGAATCACAGTGACTACAAGTCGAGGATCCTCAAGCGCACTCTCAGCCTCTTCTCGCAGTATCACGCCAACGACCTCGACTGCGAAATCTTCTCCTTCAGTTCCTCCAGATGCGTTTCAGTTCTTGGGCTGCGTTGGTCTGGATGCTAAATTCAGCCTCGCACTATCGAGTCCAGTGTTGACTGTTGACTTATGCACGTCAGTCTGCGCAGGCCATACATTTTCAGCTATTCATAATAAGTATGTCCAAATTCTCTCTTGTTGTTAGGTATTATATTGACAAACCAACTTTAGGAACTGCTACTGCTCGGACGCGCAACCGGGACTTCTCAGCATCATTGGTGGAATTCTCGGATATTGCCCCCGGACCACGGCTGAGTTATATGTGAACTTGGGTTTGCTGCCTCGCAGTTCACCTCGTCGTCGCGAGATAGCCTGGAAGCCCTCATTTTTGTAGCATTCACCGGAAGAGGAGTGCTTCAGGTATAATATTATTCTTCAGCCAATCCAGGTGGCACTCATTGGGGATGTGGCTTCTGTATTCATTTGAAGTTTTCGAAACCATGAGTCTCTGAATAGCTATAGTAGTATATAAGAAAGATTTGATATCTATTCCCATTTTTAGTCAAAGTAACCAGTATCAAACAGATTTCTCGATTCTCTTCAAGTCTCAGTTGGCGACGTCGTACTGTAGCATTCCTAGTCTAAGTACCTAAGCTAGGTACTGTGGGGGCCAGCACCTACCCCTGTAATGCCCCGATGGCGCGTCCTGGTCTGCCGCCCCGCGACCACCTGCATCGCCCGAGCTGTCGGGCTTTGAGACACGCACACCGGGACAAGCTGTATTGTACCTGCATCCCGAATGCGCACGTCGGGCCAAAGTTCTTGTCCTTCTCACCTTCTGTGGTTGCCGCGACGGCACGACATGCCTGATCGGGTCCGTTCCTGGGGAAGGAGGCTTCAGGACTCGCCACTGCACCGCTCGTGCTTGATATAGCACCATCTCTGACCCGTAGTTGCACCCAACAATCAGATCAAGATGTCGGCCGACCTCCTCGCCGAGTTCGATAGCTTCTACTCGCCGCCGACTCAGCAGCAGAGCCAGAATGCGAGAAACCCAGCTCCATCACAGCCGGCAAACCCGGCGAATGACCCATTTGCCTTTCTGAGCCCAACAACGACCTCGCCAGCTCCGGCGCAGACGAGCTTCCAGCCTCAGCCATGGTCGAGTTTTCAGACACCGCCGTCAACAAGCACCTGGGCCGATCTGTCGGGTTTGGGCGGAACGACGAATACTCAGCAGACTGCAGAGGAGGATGAAGACGATTTTGGGGACTTTGAGGAAGCGCCGTCCACATTTCAAGCTCCGCCACGGCCGAATGCCATGTCGTTTAATCCGACACCTGTGGCTTCGGCATCCAAGCCGGATTCCACACCGAAGACTAGGATAGTACGGGCGTCTACGATGGATCTCATGACAAATAATTTGGTGGATCTACAGGGCCTTTCGTCTAAGCCGGAGCCATGGCAGCAGAAGCCCTCGTGGGAGAGGGCCTCTGAGGCGGTAGCTATGCAGGCTAAGCCTTCCTCGAAACCTAAGAATACGGACCCAAATGTGCTTTTTGACGCAGACGACTTCGACGGCGTGGCACCACCCGATGATGATGAGGATGATGATGACTTTGGCGACTTTGAGACTGGAGACTCAGACTTTCCAAAGCCAGCACCAGTGCCGGCGTCAAAACCAACGCCCGCACCTGCCATCATAGACTTGATGTCGACCGACTACGTGGAGTCGGCTCCGGCACCGGCTAGGAAGCAGCCTCCAACTCAGTTGTTGTCCACGCTCAGTCTAAATATCTCTCCCACATCGCCATATCCCAATGCGCCCAAGTCCCCATCTTACCAGGAGCGCAACCCCTTTCCAGGCATGGGAATTGTCACCCCTGTGTCGGCAGAGTTTCCGAAGGATGACAAGCTGAAATCACCCTCCCCGATTACTGCATGGCCGAGCATAGATAATCAGCCATCTGCGGCGGCAAACGATGACTTTGGTGACGACTGGGGCGCCTTCGAG
Organism: Phaeoacremonium minimum UCRPA7; assembly: GCF_000392275.1. Taxonomy (NCBI): domain Eukaryota; kingdom Fungi; phylum Ascomycota; class Sordariomycetes; order Togniniales; family Togniniaceae; genus Phaeoacremonium; species Phaeoacremonium minimum. The sequence goes on from NW_006920934.1 coordinate 46,856, forward strand.
GATCTCCCTCCAAAGGCTGCCACTGCCCCAAGCCTACCAAAAGCCAAACCTACAGTCAAGGCCGTCACCAAACCAGCACCCAAACCGGCTCCTGAGCCGGTAGAATCAACTTGGGATTGGGACGCAGTCGACCCAGTCGAGTCATCGACATCGCAGATACAGAGTCAAGCCAAGACAGCGACCGCTGTATCATCCATACCAGACTCTGCGCCTCCACCGACCAACATCCCCCCGCCGTCCATCCTTCTCTCCATCTTCCCCTCCCTCCTCTCCCAAGCATCCACCTCGCTCTTCAAACCCACCGCCTCCCAGCCCGCCTCTGTGCGCACACGCGTCCTCGCCTCGCCCGAGGCGGCCTCCTTCCTGCAGGCCTACCTTCTCCTCGCCACGGTCGCCGCGCGCGTCCTCGCCGGCCGCAAGCTGCGCTGGCACCGCGACAAGTTCCTCGCGCAGGGCATGTCGATCAGCGCGGCGGGCGGAAAGGGCGGCATGAAGCTAGCGGGCGTGGACAAGGCGCAGTCGGCGCGCGAGGACCGCGAGGCCGCGGACGTGGTCGCGTTGTGGCGGGAGAGCGCCGGCCGGCTGCGGAGCGCGGTGGCGGCCGTCAATGCCGGGCGCAAGGACAAAGGTGGTGAGCCGCCGCTGCACATGCCGGAGCTCGGGGAGCACCTGGCGGTGCAGACGGCCAAGACGGTGCCGACGGCGCCGAAGCCGTGCGTGGTGTGCGGGCTGAGGCGGGACGAGAGGGTCAAGGGCGTCGACTTTGAGGTCGAGGACAGCTTCGGCGAGTGGTGGGTAGAGCATTGGGGTCACAGGGCTTGCCGGAACTTTTGGCTGGAGCATGAGGCTCAGCTACGGTCGAGATGATGAATGCATGATTGGCTGGCTACATGGCTGATTGGCGATATGGAATGGCGCTTTAGATGTACTTGACATGATGACGATATATTCACAAGGAAAGGAGTTCAGTCTGTAGATTGTGTTTTGAGGTTTATCTAGCCAAAATATGAAATACCTTCAACCTCTTATTGCTGCTGATATACGGAACCCTTGACGCTGTTAAGCAGACCTAAGAATATGCGTCATCTTTACGCAGCCAAGACTTTACAACGCTGTCTTGACCATGCCCCGTTAAGTTATTGTTTCGATCTTACCTGCAAATAGCGGCCAGATAAGTGGCCCAATTGTAAATGTAGACAATATGAGTACGGTCAGAAGCTAATATGAAATGCAGCTGAGAGGAATCACATGATGATATTCTATGTCTTTTGATCATCCAATGATCTCTTCCCGATCTGGAGCTGCAAATTCGCTCTCCAGTTCGAGTTCAACGAGACCGCAGCATCCGCAGCTTGGATTGTTCTCGCAGGCCGCATGAGCAGCGGTCATGGGCGGAGGTGCAGAATATCGAGAGCAATGCGTCTGCAGCTGCTGTCGAGTCCGGGGTGTCGTTCATATTATCGAATGAAGCGCTGGATTCATGTACATAAGCGAACAAGCTACTGCAGAGACGCAGGCGGTGCCATCGTGGGTAGGATACACATTAGCACAAACCCCACCTTGGGAATGCAGATGCGGCTGGCCAATGATGACTGCAAAGAGGAGAAGGAAAGCCATTACTGGTCGGATGACCCTGGCGATGCTTGCTGAAGGTGGTGAGTGAGGACCCGAATGGGTTGGCCGGTAGCATGGGACATCACTGGACGCCGTTTTCGGTAGCCAGTGGCGGCTCCTGGAAGGCTCGTGCCGGCTGGCCTGCCGGTGGACGGATGGCTTCGCATGAAGTGTGCAAGAATGAACAGGCATTAGGGGTCGGAGGTCTGAAGAGACGGGTACAGTTATGTGTTCGCTTCTGGTGCCGGGTTGCCCTCACCGGTGTTTGCAATCAGGCAAAACCAAGGGGGCTATCTACCCGCGTTCGCCGGTACTGCGGTTTCTGCAGCATCTTGCTGTTGTCTGTAGGTCCTGTGCCTCCCGCATCGCCTCTAGGGGAGGGGATTAATGTAGGTGATTGATCCGGAGATTCGCTGCTTGACCGGGTTGACTTGCGGACTAAGTCGTCATGAAGCCCTCTTCGGCATGGTCTGGCGAGAGAATCGATCTGCAACGGCGCGCGGAGGTTACGAAACGAAAATTCCCCGAAGCATCCTAAGAAGGGCGCTGGGGCCATTAAGCGGTCTCTTATTTATTCCTGTGGTAACGTCGATGGAGACCTCAGACGCGGGATGTAGATGAACCAAATAGTGGATACTGTGGATGTAGAGTGTGCGTGAGGACGGATTGTCTGGATGTCCTGGATGGATGCTGCAAGCTGCATGTCCCTCCCATGCCATGCAAGTGGGGTGCCACTGTCACCGTCACCGTCACTAAAACAGCACTACTGCTGGGACCAGGTTACGGCGTTCTTCCGTTACTTCGAGGCCTTGTCCTGGTCGAGCCAAGAGGTCCAAGAACGATGATTCAGAAAAGCACAGGCTTGGCCAGTCTTTCTGACATTGACAGTGTGAGAGCAACCCTAGCGGGTACAGCCCTGGTGAGGATCCTAGGAGGTTGAAGAGGTTGAGGTTGGGGATGCAAGATGTACAAGGAAGAAAGCATGGAATGGAGTTTGCTCTGTGGATACCGTCCTGCAGGATAGAGTAATAGTTATATTGACCTTGGAAAGCGGGCAAGGTCAAGCAAGGTAAGGGAAGATTTGTCTGTTTGTTCTTCTCGGCATGGTCGGTGTATCACTGGTCAATAGACAGGGTAGCGTGCTGTATTTGATACCCAGGTATGTCTACAAGCACGTCGCCCACCTAGATGATCTCTGCAACATGAGACTTTCGATACTATGATGCACACATCTTTTTATATCAGCCCACCGTAGGGGAAATGAGCTGGAAAATGCCAGTCCCGTCTTTCACGATCAGAGGTCGTAAGGGCGAGGTGGTTATGCTTATGAAAAGATAGGGATATCCTGTAGATCGCTGTGGTAGGCGCAATCCAATACCCTAAATACCTACCTAGGTAGGTACAGTACCTAGTCGAATGATGGATGATAAGCTACCTAGGTAGCTACACTGCCTTCCAAGGTTGCTCTATAGAGATAAGGACACTCGTAATTGGTGAAAATGTTGCGCGGGTCAGCATCTCGGAGGACCTAGGTACATCTGAAGAGTGCAGGTTGTGGTTCCTAAGCAAGAAAGAACGATGACAACCACTCGGACGATAGTAGGGCAACTCTGGTGGTGGCCGGGGCAGGAAGTATAGGGCTGAGAAGATGCTGACCGCTGAACCGCCTTCCCAGATTCGTCAGTGCCGTGGCGGTTGATGGCGGTCAAGAGCAGCTCCAGCCGTCCAGAAGAGGTAAGATTGTCTTGAAATGGCTGGGAAGGCCCAAATTGATATCAACTCCTCTTCCGTACCCAGCTACTGTCTTCTCGCGAAATGATTCGGCAGAGTGACGAGCAGTTTCGCGCAGGAGATAAGGTAGATGGATGTAAGATGATTGGAGAGAAAGAACAAGAAGTGCCGATGACCAGCCCAGGCAGGCACGACCCAAGCAAATGATGATGCTATGCTACCTGGGTATGGGCAGGTTCGCTGCTCCTGCTGTTGTTGGGCGGTGCTGCTTCAAGGTTGCTGCTGCTTACCCCGCCAGCAACAAGGATGAAGAAAACCATGCAGCTACCTGTATAAAGTACCTACCTGGGTAGACAATGGAAGTAGAAGAAGGAAGGCACGACGAACCAAAATGAGATGATGCTCCGAGACACCATCATCATCGCCATCGCCATCGCCATCGCCATCGCATCACCGCCTGGACATGGACATAGCCATCCGAGGATTACCCATAGCAGGCGACAGAATCGCTCCCTCCAATATCTAAGAGGTATCTAGGTAGGTAGGTAGGTAGGGGACTTGGCATCTCAGGGTCCAGGGCAAGCACAGCCCAACCCGCGTGCGCGTGCGCGTGTGTATCTGGACTGAGCGATGATAACTTAGATGCTGCTCTTATGCGAGCTAGCCTCTTAGTTCAAGGAGCTAGGGCTAGATTGCTAGACTGACAAGAGACTGTCATTGCCGGTGAAGGAGAGGAAGGCAGGAGATCGTCAGTAGATACCCGGTAAATACCGGCTCAAAGACGATGGACCGTACTCATGGCCATATAATGTCATGCGGAAGGGCTACCTTTGATCCCAGTACTGCACAGGTGCTCGTTTTCCTGTGTAGCTGTCAACATCTCCTCATGTGTCTTCGTCCACCCGGCCACGGTCGATTCTAAGCTACCCAGATACCTACCTAGGTACCTAGGTACTTGAATACCTAGGCCTGGGTACTTTGGAACGTCCGCAACTACGGGCCCCATAGGTAGGTCCAGATGCAGGCTACTTAGTTAGGCTTGCTAGGTAAGCCAAGAGGTCGATAGATAGGTAAGGTATGGTATGTGGCAGGGGGAGGTACTTTCCCAGTCGGGGTTTGCATCGATCCCTCTTTCCCACTCGCATCAACTTTGCTAGTTGGTGTAGTAGATACGCCTACAGACCTACCTCATGACTTTACATTCTGCTAACAAAATAGTACAGATGGAAGGTAGGTAGCCACGTAGATAGATTGCCGCGTGGTGATAGTCTAGCTAAGTATCTATCTACCTAGTGTCAAACAGAACAGCCCATACGGCCGCCTCTTGAATTCCCCCACCACGTGCAGGCTTGGACCTGTCCCCCGCTGCTGCTACTGCTGGTCCTGTCTGTCCTATCCTATCCTGGCACTGGCGCTGGTACTGGTGGGTGGTGGTGGTGGTAGTAGCGCTGGTTGCTCCTGCTGTTTCTCCTCTTCTGTATTCATTATCGCAAGGAAAGCAGGACAGTCACTGCACGCCGGAGAGGGAAAGAGCCAGAGACAGAAAAATATCCCACCTCCTCACTCCCTATCCCCCATCCATCCCCATCCCATCCCATCCCATCTAGACTGCCTATCCTATCTGGCTGTCTGCCCTCTGCTTTCCCTTTTGAATTCTTTTCCATTCACCAGAATTTTCAGTCATTTTCCGCCCCCAAACGCCTCTCCCTCCCACCTCTTCCGCAAACCCCCTCCTCCTACCTCACTAACGCCGCTTTTCCCACCTCTCCTCTACTCTACTCTCTCTTCTCCGCAAAGCGAATATCCTTCCCCTCTCCTCCTGGGGCCCTATCTCTCTCTGTCTCCTCCTAACTATCAACTGCCACTGCCACCACTACGCATAACCCATCCCTCACCTTCTCCCTCACCCTCACCTCACCCTCGCCCTCACTCATCCTCGCCGGTCCCGACCGTCTGGTTCCTCGCTTTGTCACCAGCGACGCCGCCGCCTTATCTACCTCCCCGGTCCCTCTAGTCACGTCAGAAACGAGCATCCGTGCTGAGCCTGGGATACCAGCCCACTCTGAAAATACACCACCCACCACTCCAATTTGCCCCGCGCGCGCGCAAATCCTTACCTGCCGCCTCCAAGCTATCCTCTGTACGTTGCTGCTGCCCCGCCAGAGAGAGTACTGTCCTCTCATGTCAATCCATCCCCGGTCAACCTTCGCCTCACCTCCTCTTCCTCTGGCTCCTTTTTCTCGCCTAGCATCTGCAGAACTCGACCGCTAGGTGCATTGGGAGATTCCTGCAGCTCACGCGGGCCTTGCTTTGTTTATGCGCCGGGCAATTCCTATTCGCAGGCCTCACCAACTCCCTCCAGATCACACGTGCTAACCAGAACCTCTCGAGCAGCTTGGGTCAACAATCGGCACCCAGATCTTGTCGCACTGAGCTCTCTTGACCGAGCGCAGCTTCAAATTACGTCCAGCACACAACGCCCCGTCTGCTGAGCTTTTCAGTGCACTGCAGTAATTGTTTCTGTTGTACTTGCATTCAAAGATGTCTGCTCTTCAGGACTCAATTCCCTCCAACGGCAATGACCTGGTCGATGGTCTCGATCATATGAGAGTCGGTGACGGCGAGCCGCGCCTAGGCCCTGACGGAGAACCCGCCCCGAAGACGGACGAAGAATACGCTCAGGCCCAGTTGACTCTGCGAGCCATCGTCTCCTCGAAGGAAGCCGGCGTCATCATCGGCAAAGGCGGGAAGAATGTTGCCGAGTTGCGAGACGAGACTGGCGTCAAGGCTGGCGTGAGCAAGGTCGTGCAGGGTGTTCACGACCGAGTCCTCACAATCACCGGCGGGTGTGATGCCATCTCCAAGGCTTATGCTGTCGTCGCGCGCGCTCTTCTCGAAGGTGCACCTGCAATGGGTATGGGTGGTGTGATTCAAGGCAACGGAACCCACCGTACGTCCCTCGAGCTTTGGAGGATTATAGGCGTAGAGCTGACAGTGATAACATAGCGATCAAGCTCCTTATCTCCCACAACCAGATGGGCACAATCATCGGTAGGCAAGGCCTCAAGATCAAGCACATCCAGGACGTATCAGGCGTGCGCATGGTCGCACAGAAGGAGATGCTACCTCAGTCAACTGAAAGAATTGTAGAGGTTCAGGGCACACCAGAGGGCATTCAGAGAGCCATCTGGGAGATCTGCAAGTGTCTTGTCGATGATTGGCAGCGAGGCACTGGTACGGTGCTGTACAACCCAGTGGTCCGCACCCAACCCGGCGGGGCGAGCACACTCGGCGGAGTCAGTGCTACCAGTAGCTACCCTACTGGCAGAAGTGACTATGCTGGTAGTTCTCGTGTCATGCGAACAGGCAATGGCGCCGATTTCAGCAACGGGGCGCCTCGCTCCTACAATCGCCGCTCTGATTCGGATGCAGCCACCCGTGGCCTGCCGACGCATGACGAGAATGGCGAGGAGCTTCAGACACAGAACATCAGCATCCCGGCAGACATGGTTGGATGCATCATTGGTCGGGCGGGAAGCAAGATTAGCGAAATCCGCAAGACGTCTGGAGCGCGCATCTCAATCGCTAAGGTGCGTAATGAATTTCTAAACTCGTAGCAAGATCTTGCGCCTTCATCTTGATAGCCTGATAATAGTAGCGGCTTTGTTTTGCTAACGGGACAACATAGGCTCCCCATGACGAGACTGGCGAGAGAATGTTTACCATCATGGGAACCGCCAAGGCAAACGAGACTGCGCTGTTCCTGCTCTATGAGAATCTGGAGGCTGAAAAGATGCGTCGCAGCCAGGCACCTCCAGCTGAGTAGGTCCTCGAAGCGCGCCGAGTATGGGTTCCGATAGTTTGCATGACGCATTCGTATATCTTAACGGGGGTCTCTGATTTTGGGTCTGATTTGGTAACCCTTGAGCTTCGGGGCATCTCCAGATCTGACTTGCCGCAAGGCTGATTATTTGGCGGTCTTCGGGGTTGGTACAAAATGATGTGACGACAATTGTTCTTTTTTTCGAAAAGCATATCTCGCGGGGCTTAATTTTCCTTGGAACTGGCTTCACTCCCTTATCTCATCTATTCTTTTTATTTCATCATGGCCACGCGGCTCCTCAACGAAGATATTGGTTCTTGCATACACGCAAGGAAGACCAAACGATGGTTTACTCGGCGTGACCGGTTTGGACGAATCGCAACGAAAGTCATTTCTCAGCAGTCCAAAAAAGGACGACGCATACGGCAGTCATATGACGGGTGCTACACCTTAATATCGACGTTCTCCATTTGCACACACGAGAACCGCCATACTCTCGTATCAGAATGCCGGCTTGGGACGGATCACCAGAACTCCTGGGCTGGTAAGATGAATCGGACCTACAGCACACCTAGCTCGATACCTCTTCGAGCCTCACTACCCTCAATACCCACTGCGCTCTCTCTCACTCACTCTCTCGACTCTACATCCGCTTATCCTCAGTCCATCTTTTCTCTGTATCATCCGATGCGTGGCAATTATGGGCCACTCAACCCGCATTGGGCACACTATTCGAAGGTTTAATAACTCGCGCCAATATCTCTCTTCACTGTTAGGTCTTCCGATGCGCGAGGACAGCCTACTGTCGTGATACCTATGCTAAAACTCCGGCCTCATTAAGGATGCATTCATTATTCTCTACGTGGGGTTAAGGGAGGAATGCGGGCATGGAATAGCTAGCATAGACATGCTTCCAATGGAAAAAATCGGCATCGTGAAGAATCCCAGTGGCTTCTCCTAGCCTCTCCTATTGCAGATGGTTGTGAATGTGATGATCCTCGGCGAGCCACCCAATCTAGAATTATGCTCCCCTTCTCTACCACCTGCTTCAAGCTATACTTTCAAGAGTGAGGCAATTTTGGGCGTATCTAAAATGTGGCGAACCGCCAGTTCGTCTGGTGCGCCACATCGTGTTGATCTTGCATCAGACGCGCCCCAAGACAGGTCAGGTATGTGGTACAGACACAGACAAGTCCAGTGCGGAGCGAAATGAAGGACACACCACGGCTTCGGCCCGCTGACGCCAAAGGGTCTCCTGCAGCACCCAAGTCGCTCTTCACCGCCCGGCAGATCAGCCTCGATAAGGATAAGGTTGGGCTGAGTCTGGGGTGACACCTCGATGGAACTTAGCTACGTGAATTGAAGCCAGTTTGTCAGCTTTGCGACATGCGCAGTGGTAACGTTAATTTTAGACAGTGTCCAACCCTGGTTCTCCCGTTCTCTTATAATTCTAATTTGTTTGTCCAATTCTTTCTTAGACAATGAGTTCTACTTGCTGTTGATTATTTACTCTGAATTGGTTTGTTTAAATCGGAGTCCCAATTCGCAGACGACTGATCGTGTTTCTCCTTATACGGATCAACCCCGATCCCGCTCATGGCTCGAACCAAACAGGCCACTCCCATTCGAAGGGAGATATCTTCCGAGTACATCAGCAAACATGACCGCTCGCCTCCGAAGAACGTGGCCACGAATGGAGACGTCAATGGCAAAGCAGCAGTCGCTTTGGCCCCAATTGTCTCCAAGGAGGCCGGAGTTTTGCAGCTGGCTGTTGCTGTTGCCGGCATCTACCTGTCGTTGTAAGTCTCCTGAAGACAAGCAAACATCACAGCCTCAGATCTTTGACTTGCGCGCGAGTGCATACACTGACTTCTTCTCCTCTCATGTAGCTTGACCTGGGCCTTTCTCCAAGAAAAGGTCCTCACGACACCCTATGGGGAGCCGGATCGCACCGAGCTCTTCGTGTTCCCTGTCTTCCTCCTGACAATCCAATCGCTCTTCTCGTCGATCACCGGCAGCATCTACCTTTATGCGAGCACGCCAAAGGGCCAGCCCGTGCCCCCCATCATCCCCAACCGGCGCATCATCGGACCCCTCGTGCTGGTGGCCGTCACGCAGGCGCTGGCCGCGCCGTTCGGCTACGCGGCGCTCGCGCACGTCAACTACATCACGTACACGCTCGCCAAGTCGTGCAAGCTGCTGCCGGTCATGTTCCTGCACATCACCATCTTCCAGAAGCGGTACCCGCTGCACAAGTACCTCGTCGTGGCGGCCGTGACGGCGGGCGTGGCCGTGTTCACGCTGCACAGCGGCAAGAAGCACAAGGCGCACACGCACAGCGGGCAGACGGGGTGGGGGATGCTGCTGCTGGGCGTCAACCTGCTGTTCGACGGCCTGTTCAACAGCACGCAGGACTACATCATGCAGACGTTCCGCCCCTACCGCGGCCCGCAGATGATGTGCGCCAACAACATGATGAGCTGCGCCCTCACCGCCGCCTACCTGCTGCTCACGCCCTGGCTGGCCCACACCGCCGCCGGCGAGTGGCTCGGCATGGACGTCGCCAGCGCGGGCGAGCTGAGCAACGCCGTCGGCTTCATGGCGCGCCACCCCGCCGTGTGGAGGGACGTGCTGGGCTTCGCGGCGTGCGGCGCCATCGGGCAGGTCTTTATATGTAAGTTTTCTTATCCATTGGCGGATGGCCCTCTCGCTGGGAGCGCAGAACGGAACAGCCTGGCTGACATGGCTCTTTTTGCTTTTCTCTTTAGTCTACACCATCGCCAACTTCGGCTCCGTCATCCTCGTCACCGTCACAGTCACGCGCAAGATGTTCACCATGATCCTGTCCGTCGTCGCCTTCGGCCACCACCTCACGCAGATGCAGTGGCTCGGCGTGGGCCTTGTGTTCGGCGGCATCGGCGTCGAGGCGGAGATCAAGCGGCGGTCCGAGGTCCAGAAGGCCGCTGCAAAGAAGGCCGCTGCGGACGCGAAGGCGCAGTAGAGGCGGACCTGGTCCTGATGGTGTGTATGGAGTTTTATACAGATAAAAAGAAAGAACCAAGACAAGCATGTATGCATGGGAAGGGGAGTTTTGGCATTTTTTGATCAGATCTCTAAAAATGTTCCTTGTTGCGAGTTCAAAGTGAAAAGACGTTTGTGGTTCAAGTCGTGGGGAAAGCGTATCGATTTCAATTTCGAACAAATTCAACGGCGTTCAGAAGGGCACGGAGTGAAAAGCGAGCTACATGATAATCGTATATCAAAACTTCACTGTCAAGTCTGTTGTGTCAGTGAAAGCATAGCTATTACAGATGACTATTTCGGTGGGTTGCTCAATGTCTCTTCACTGGAAATCATTCAATGTCACCGATACGGTCACCGTGAGCAAAGAATATCCAGTTATAGGTTGCTGCGAATGGCAGCATATATTTCCATTTTGCTATCCACAAGGCTGTTGCTGCTATGTCTTCACCATCTCCAACGCATCATGCCTCCTGGTCCTGTAGTTGCATGGCACATAGAATATCTCATCTACCACGACCACGACCCAGCCGCTCCTCTGGTTTCCCCATCTCCAAGGAGCGAAACCCGCCCGAAAGGGCGTTGCAAGCCCTTTCAGACTGTGCCCCCGCCTCTACCACCTCTCTGAGACCCTGAATGCACCGATGCGTCTAAGCAGCTGTGAACGAAATGAATATCGAGCCTCGTGGCTTGTCTTTTCAATCGAGTCCCGTTACTGCGCCTTTTGCTGTGTCCCGATCCAGGAGTATGTCCAATAGATGAAAAAAGAAGTTCCCCCCTTTTATCCGTGTAGATTACACATTTAAGTTAAGTACGGTTGGCCTGCTTTCGTGGCGCCAGTTATACCGGTTCGCCAACCCGCAATGCAGTCGCGGTGAAGGTAAAAAGCAGTCGCACTCCAGAAAATGACAAATGAAAAACCCAGGCTAGAAAATAGATAAGTTTCAGCGATTGATGTCATTGATGTATGGCAGCGTCCGACTAGTCATGAAAGGGACTCTTCTGTGAGCGCCTGCTGGTTTCATATCTCAATATGCCGCCACTGGTCCTTGGGGTATGCACAGTGTTTTCAATCCAAACGCCGGTGTCTTGCAGTCGTAATTGTTTGACAAAATTGAGTGCGTGCTGGCTGTTGTATTTTGGGATAAATGATATAGCAATGAACAGAACTCATGCGGTTTCTGAAGATATAGGCATCTCATAAAAGTTCGTCAATAGAGCGAACAATTGGCGTTTCGCCTTGTGTTGGGGGACTTCTCGGGTCCGCAACCTGTGACGGCCGTCCAAAGGGATAAAATGGATCTCTCGGAAACATTGTCTCTCTGGGAGAGAAAAGCCCTTCGCTGGGTGTCGGCGGTACTTCGACAAATTGCATACCTGTGAAGTCCGAGAAGTTCTCGTGAAAGGGATTGTTCGTCATGGTTTCCGCTCTCGGCGACATCAAAGCAGAATCGTCAGGAAATCTGCTAACCATGGTGACATGTTGCTCGATAGGAGCCGCCTCGACCTTGGCGTCACTCTTCAAGGATTCGCCCAGGCTTAGGGGTGCAAATCCAAAACTTCCATGCCCACCAGCAAAGCGATGAGCGCCAAATCCCGGGGAAGGGGGCGGCTTGAAAGGCGATGGAGGTGGTTTGGCTAACGAACTGAAAGAGCTTGATGAGACAAAGCCTGAATCCGGCTGGGAAGGCCTAAATATCTCAGGAATGTTGAAGCGTCCGAATCTTCCACGGTCTTGTTCATCCTCTTTCTCGGTCCAAGAAAAACTCGAAGGTGCAGATGACGGCCCTGCAGAAATTGGATCTCGATTGGGAGTCGAGTTACCACGCGCCCGTAGTGGGCTCTTGTCGGGGCTCGCGGCCACTGACATGTTATCCTCACCCGGTAGAGGTGCTGTCAGTGGTTCTTTGGGTGATATATCGATTGCGTCGACAGAAAGCGTCATCCTATGCTTCGTAGGGCTTCTGCCGGTGCGTGGTCGGAATGCCGATCCAGGAGCTTGCTTCCTCTTCCCAACCTCCTTCTGGAAGTCCTGCAAGCAGTACATCAGCCTCATATTCGGGCTGATCCAGCGACTCTTTGCTTGCGCGGCGTAGTAAGCGTCATTTACGCTAAGCTCAGGGTTCTGATATATTCCATAAGCTATTATTAGACTTGCAGAGCGGCTCGCGCCTTGCTGACAGTGCACAAGGACTTTCTTGCCCTCCTTTGTCTTCTTCTCGATGGTCTCACAGAGCATCATCAAATCTTCTGAGATGTCCGTGTTATGATCCCATGGCATATGTATGTACTCTGGTTCCTTGGGAGGAAACATCGCCTTTGGTGTTGTCGGCGTTGTGTCTTCTTGCGGGAACTCAAAAGCTGTTGCGTAGCTTGCTGCCGTCACAGCCGTGTCTGGAATCGGCGAGTTGTCGACGAGCACCGTTGGTGAGGATGTCTCCTCCTTGGGTGCAACTGACAACATCTTGAAGGGGTTTGACACCTCCCTTGCGACATTGATTACGACGTCGAATTTTGATGCCTCTTCTGCAGTCGGTTCCAAGTAAAGGTAGACCTCATCACCATAGATCGCAATGGGGCCATCAGGATATCCAGGTGTCTTCTGGTCTTCATTGTTCTCATGCTCATGATAGGGCTCAAAGTCATATGCAGCTCGGTTTGCAATCTGAGACTTGATGGGCGAATCCTCTTCTAGAATGGTCGTGTCGAAACCTACGGGCGGAGCAGGCTTCGAGGGCCGCAGGAATTCTGACAGACCAGATTCGTTGCGCTCGAGTACGGTGGGGAATGTCATCCCACCTACGGGACCGAAGGTTGCGGACTTAAGACCCGAGAGCATATGAGGGGATGACGTGGAGTGCTTCAGTGCTCTACGTTGTAGTATAGGAGGCATTGCTGGGGATGATGGTACCTCTAGTGTTGTTCGCGTAAGGAGATCTGATGTGCTGGTCTTGAGGCTCAGTTGGCTTGGCTTCCTCTTCATGGCAGGAATCTTTGGTTTTATGAATGATGGCGACGATGGTTCAGAGACGAGAGACGATGGCAAGTTCCCGCCAAATGGGGGCTGAATCGAGAGGCCCTTCATATTGCGCGCTCGCCGGGGTGAGGGCGATGTCATGGGGCGCTCCAGATTATTTGCCTCTGAGACATTGAGGCTCGCCATGGATGACAGCCCGCCAAACGAAGTTGCCGGAAAGGAGTTTAGAGGAACCAAGTTGATAGGAGAGTCTGGCGATGATGACGGAGAAGGATCGGACAATGATGAGGAATCGGTACATGAGACTGTGGTTGTTGGTGATGAATCTGCCGACTCTGAATTTTGAGTCGAGGTGCTGTCATTGTGTCTGTGAGCGTGGTCTGACTGAACAGGATTGGGCCCCAGTAGCTGGTGAGAATCGTTTTGTATCTTATGGGCGGCTTGGTCCACTTCCATCATCTTGGGGTCTACGATGGTGACCGTATCTCTGTCCCCGATAGCGTCGGCGTCCAGATCGAATACGGACATGAACGAGGGGATTTGATCCTCGTATAAGCGGCGGGCTGCTGCGGAAGGCATATTCGGTACTCGGGGTGTTGGTCCCAAACTCTCCCTCTCTTCCTCACCTAGTCCTCGAACCAATCTCTCCAGATTGCAAGCCGCTATCGACAATCAAGGTCAATAAGTTGCTTGTTGTTCGACTCGATAGTATGAAGTCTGTAGGTGCCTTGGGCGCGGCTAATAAGAAAATGTCTTCACTAAGGAACGGATGTCGAAGGAACGTGTCCGAAGTCGATGGGGGACAGCACTGCTGAATCCTCTATTCCTCCGGTCTACCAGACCAGGCTGGCCTTGCTCAGCAGTTCGCCTTCTCGAGCCACAATGCTTTCTGTCGTCAGAGTAGTCGCGACGAGGTCCACCGATCCAGGCGTCGTTTCGCGTGTACTCGCTTGCTGCGCGGAGGGTCGAGTCACCGGTAGAGTGTCTTCGGAGTCGATGAGGATGTGAGATGGTGGTGTGAGGTGAAAGCGTGACGACGATGACAGGATGGAGGACACTTGGTGTCAGCACATGGTCGGACTTGTCGAGAGAGCCTGCCTCTGGTCAGAATCGTAGACAAGAAGAGAGGGAAGATGGAGGGATGAGGTGGTGGTCGGGTACCGTTTGTCGTAGTGTCTTTGTCTCGCCTCTCACACGCAAACTCTCGTCGGGCTCCGTCAGTCAGCCAGTCAGTCAGTCGCTTGGTCGGTCTTTTCGCTCTTCGTGTGCAACGATGGCGACAGAAGAGGAATTGTGGTAGGAAAGGAATGCAAAGGAGGGATTGGGATTGGAGAAGGAAGAATTGCCTCCCCGGGGGGTCGCAGGAAGAAGACGGGTAGCGACAAGGATTGGTGTTGAATTGGAGGAGCAGGAGCCGACGGGCAGCAGCAACCAAGACGGGCGGTTTGCAAAGAGAGAGGAGGGCCCGGTCCCTACTGAGAAAGTACTACGGCTGTAGGAAGATGGCGGTTGCGGTGGTGGTAGTGGTGGTGGGTGCTGGCGGGTGTGGGCGAGGAAAGACAATTGGAAGTCGCTGCTAGGCGGACAGGGACGCTACAGTCCAGACGGCGGGCAGAGGGCCAGTCAGCGGCAAGCAGCGAGCAAAGCAGCGACTCTGAATGGGCGATTACGAGGATTGGTAATGGGCCGCCAGACGCAACCAAACACAAGACCTGCCTGCTTGCTTGCTTTCTACTACTAGTACTGTGTGCTAAGATTGTTGCTATTACCACATGCATGAGATACATTGTACTCTAACTATTCCATTGCAGTAGCAGCAGCAGTAACGTTATTGACAGACACAGAGAGACTGCGGAAGGAGCGAGGCAGTCGAGATGCACAGAGAGTACAAAGGGGGGGGGGAGGTGCATGGCCCATACAGTACGCTTAACACCAAGCAGAGCATGGTAAGTACATGGCTGACCACGGGGGCCAGGGGGGTTCCTTCCTTCAGGGGGGTGAGTCTCGGGCGCTGGATGGCTCGTTCAATGCGGGAGTCGAGCCAGTGGAGCCCTCTATTGCCTGGGGCCCCCCTGCCCGGTGGTCTGGCTGTGTCCAATTGAAGAAGGCGCACCCACTGCAGCCTCTGCAAGTGAGCAGGAGCCTGTCGATTGGATGTTTGCGAAACAAGTCGCCTACTATTAATAGCCCCCCGCAGCGAAGCACACAGCTTTTTGGCGCCGTCCTCAGCCGGCTCATCCAATCAGCAGCCGCCCACCCCCCTGCGAGTGATAATTTAAGTCTCTCCAATGCCAGCCGAGGTCTTGCTGGCGCTTGTCCTTTCTTCTGCCTCTGTGCCTCTCTCTGTCTTCGCTGGGGGGCCGGAAGCGGCACCACGGCTCTTCCGGCCATGCTGCTGAGCTCCTGGTGTTGTGATATGTTAAGAATAGAGATCCAGATCCAGATCCAGATCCATTTCCATTTCCAGTTCAATCCAGAGTGCCAAAGACTCAATAACCCTTGTTGTAGGGTGGGATGCTCCACAAACTCACTATCCGTGAGCAGCAGGACGGGCCCGAGGGTTTCTATCTAACGGAGGCTCCCATCTATGGCATAACTCGTTTGTCCATGATGTCCATCGCGTTGTCAGGCGGTTGCCCCAGGGCGTTGCTGTATTCTTCCCCTGCCCTGCTCCGCCATAACATACTTAAAGGCCATGCCTGTGCCTACTTGTGTCTGTGTCAGATTGCGCGTGAGGCATGCCCTGTCGCCTTTGTTTTAGACTCGGAATCTCCAAGGGCACAGCAAGTCCAAGCGTCTTGCATTGTTAGATCCGGCATCTCTTCAAGTCAATGAATGACTTTTGCACAGGACGCGGCGCTTGTTGAGACACTGGAATTCCGGTATTACCTTTCCTAGAGTACCCAATCAATTCCCTGGGGCATCCTGGTATCCTATCCTCTTGCCAGTCTCGACAGGCGACAAGGCCTTCGCAGTTTATGTTACCGCCTGGAGTCGACTCCCAGCATCTGCTTAGGCGCGCTGTGAAGCAGCATCAGTCCCCGGAAACATGGCTGCGCTGTCAAGAGTCCTGTATACTGCACATTGCTCCAGCAACACTTCAAGGTTCAAGATGCCGCTGTTGGAGAATCTCGGGCCTTCATTTCCGTTTTGGTCCCTTAAGAATGCGTTCTCTTCGGCTTAGGCGTACGCATCCCGTGTCGCTTGCTCCGCACCGTACGACATATGGAGTGTCCGCTGTAAAAACGAGCAACCGCCATGCAGGCATATCAGACGATATTTGGCCGAGTATGAAGAATCCTGGAGATGTCAGGTCTTAGACCGGCACTGTGTTTCGGATCTTAGATACTGTACCAATCTTACCTCGTGGCACTGGATTATGCGGGCGAGCTGCCCGACATGGGCAGTATGGTGTCTCTGTCTCATGGGGAAGTAGCACTGTGGGCAACGTTATTAACGGGTCCCGTCCCTGCTCATTTACTCCTATATTTTGGACCTCTTGGCCAAACCTGAAACAACACTTGCGCTGTTAAAGAAGGACGACCCCACCAACGAACTAGTTTCTGCCGCTCCCCGGCGCCCCACACGGAATTCCATTAATGGCTGCCGTGAAGATACTCCCAGATTCGTACTTCCCCATGACGGATATCATTTCGGTGACAGAATCAGTATACAATTTTGAGATAACTGTTTAGATGTCCCGGCGGAACGCAACTCAATATTCGGGATCGAGCAGCTGACATCTGATGTTTTCTCTCCAGCCTCAATGATAGGCGCGACTAGAGTCTTGAGAGCATGCCAAATCTCGACAGCATATGACGGTCCCCTAGTTCGCCTTCGTCTGCATCTTCACTTGATATTGATCTTCTACCTACCGCAAGCTCCAGCGCCAGCGACGATGCCTCGACTTGATTGACTTTGTCACCAAAGAAGGCCGCATGTAGGGCTGAGAGCATCTCGCCTTAGATCTCCGGGCTCCGCCCACATGTCTCTAAATTCATGCGGTTACGTGTCCCGAGCAAGCCTGATCCAGGAAATTCCACCCTTCTCCATTTCCCAGTCTGGTAATCCCTGACGGGCAACCTATGCGTTCGAGGCTGTCTGCAGTCACATGGACAAGTTGGACTCCGTGGTGTGACGCGTTTCTACTTGGTCCTGCTTACTCCAGACACCTTGTGGTTCAGACGTTGACTTCGCCTTGATTAGTCGTCAAACTTCGTCTCGATGACGTCTCACGTAGACTACCAACGGCTTATCATATCTAAGCAGCTCTCTTTAGTGATTACTTGTTCTTTATTTATCACGAAGCAATTTGTGAGTTGGCACTTGTGAAGAGCGGCCAGAATCTTCAGATTGAGGTGTCATGGTCTGGCAGAAGCTGGCAGCCGAGAAGTGACAAATCCAATACAAGCTCGGAATATGGAGCTATAATGTCAATAACCGTCGCATCGTTTTATATAGACCACGTTTTCTGTAGCAAGTCTTCCTTCTATCACGTGTGAACGAAGCATATTGGTTTGCGACAGGACCTTCCATCTACCTGACTGATGAGCATGACTTGAGCGCAGCCGAAAAGCTAACGCATGGCGTTGATGTTGAAACATCTAGTCGGAGGCTTCATGTTCTGCAAGAGAGCCTACGCAGCAAAATGCGATGTGATAATGCAAGCTACCGACGGAGTGTTGACTCTGAGCGGGGCTATTTTGCAACATGCGATCTACACCTAGCTATAACTCATACTCTCTAGGACCAGTCCTTCACATTATAGATATAGTTTATCCACAATGGCCGGCCTCTATGCTCGACTCCATTGACGGCTTTGCGTCAACTAGATGCTGCAGGCTTGAAATCTTTTCAGCCCGAATCCTTACCATCTGAGACCATCGAGCGGTGGAATAAGTCGTGGTGTTTGATAAGTGCAGCAATGGCAGTGACTGGTTGTCGAGAGACAGGGACGCCCGTGCGGCTGCGAGATACCCCTGATGTTGAGGAGTCCAGCCTCCAACAATGTAACGCTACTTTGCAGTCCTTCTCAACCCCCAGAATTGTTCTCGGTGCTACTGCAGTGGAATCGACAAGCGCACACCGCGCTATAATTCTCAAGCCAGGCAAGCGTCGCCTGTGCCTACAGCATGCATGCCTTAGATCTGCAAGACTTCGGCTCGTCGGTCTGGAGGGAAAACTCTGTTGCAGGACAGTGCCTACCACATGCAGCCATATCACAAACAGGAACGAATCGGTCATCAAACCTGCGATCGGATCTCTAGAGACACGTGAAGTAGCGGAGGCGGGTATTGAAACCCCCGGCCTCGATGGCGTGACAGAAAATGGACTGCCTCGAGAAGCAAGCCCAAGAACATTCAAGCATAGCACGGAGTCTAAGCAGACCTCTAAGCACCTGGAGTAAATGATAACAGAGTCAAGATTAGAGAAGCGAGAGTCTTTAGATCAGGAAAGGAAAAGATTCGATGCGGCCGGGCGGTGTTTCCCTGATCGGCCGTCACATTGAAGGCTTTCCGGAGGTGAAACGGGTCTCTGACCTGCGATGACCGGGTCCGCTTGACAGCTCACAAAGCACAGAACACATCCATAGAAACTTCGACCTAGCGAATAAGTGGATGTAACGGCTTTTCTAATCCGTTAAGCGTGTGTTCTTTTCAAAGTCCCGGACGGAAAAAAGGTAAAGTATACCAAGAATTCTGGTAAATTTGAAGTCATCCCTCACCTTGAAGAACCTCGTCAGGTCAAGGATGGGGCTCTTCCTACCAGCCCCCCCGCTAGTACATCGTGGACGATAGTCCCGTTCTGCTTAGTCCCTCCAGACCCCCCTGCTGATGGAGATGGCGGAGCACCAAACCTCAAACCATCATCAGTGCTCCAGCGAGCCCTTTCATTCTCGAATTGCCCAAAGGGGAACAAGCGCAATCTAAAGCCCTGTCGCTCCACGCTCTGATCGAAATATCCAAAATTGCGCTGCTGACGTCCTGGCTTTACGCAGAAACTGACAGCGGCAGTGCCTCAAGCTCCGTTTTCCCTTTGTCTCGATGGATGTGAGAATAGGGGGCACACAGACTGGCTAGCCAGCTATGAGACGATCTTGAGTCTCCTGCGAGCAAGCTGCAGAGTGGCACATCGCAAACCGAAAGCCTGCAAGTGGGCACACCACATGATCTCGCTCGAGCGACCGGGCGCCTCTATCAGAAGCTGGCGAGCTGCAGCCTCTTAAGCAAGGCGAGAGTCCTTCTATGCAAGCCCCTGTTGTGCTGCAGGACCAGACGGGACGGTCTGCTTAGACTAGTGTGAGCTGTTGGCACCTGCAGCATACCACAGTTGACAGCAATATGTCTCAGCATGTCTGCTTTTTCCTTCGCCAGCAACGAACAACGGTGACACTTTAGGGCGGCGTCTTTGCATAGCCAGCGCTAGTGACCTTGAAGGAGCCTGTTCAGTATCGGTGTTCTGACCGACTGGCTCCGCCTGGAAACCAGGCAGTTCGAGCTTCACGAGGTGCAAACCTGCGTGCGAAATATCTCGTGCGCAACACAAAGCTGCTTCTCCCCAACCTATAATCAGTTGGCCAATGTATTCTGCTACTTCAGCATCACCATCCTGTCCGTTCGGCGAGTACAGGAACTCCGCGCTCGTATCTTTGCCCGAAACCAACCCTGTGCCTGTCACGTCTGTGCT
Source organism: Phaeoacremonium minimum UCRPA7 (assembly GCF_000392275.1). Lineage (NCBI taxonomy): Eukaryota > Fungi > Ascomycota > Sordariomycetes > Togniniales > Togniniaceae > Phaeoacremonium > Phaeoacremonium minimum. The sequence continues at coordinate 66,709 of NW_006920934.1, forward strand.
CCCTTCCCGAATTGGAGCTCCCCTGTTTGAGGATCCATCCAGCCTCCCCCATCTGCCCCATGGATCAGCATCCACGAAGTTTTAAGGGCCAAAACAAATATCACCTCTGAATGTCCCATCTACATGTGTATCTTGAGCCTTCTCGTTGAGCTTCAAAAGTCACGCAAATCGATGTCCTTGTCGAGGTCCTCTGAAAGTAGCGTGCGTAGAACGGGAGCCATCAAAGCCCCCATGTCCCTGTGCTCCCATTCTCCAGCCACAAGGAGGTTGGAGCTTGGGAAAGGGAAAGGACGGGAGCGTCACAACCCATGTGGTACTCGGCAGTGAATGGCGCAAATCGTCAGGGCATGGCCAGTAAATTGAGGGATGGGAAACCCTCTGCAAAGCACTGGCGTGGCCCCAAGGAGCTTAGTTGAGCGGCCATGATGTGCTTTCGCCGCTCAGAAAGGGTATAGACCCCCGGCCACCCGGACAAGTGCGAAAGTAGAGTTACAATCTAAGGTGATCGGTCAACCGCTAGAACAGGAGCGGTTGACAGCATACACGCACCTAGATCACCTAGGCATGTTAGGCTGGAGCGAGCGAGTAAGGTATCTCCAGCTAGGTGCAGTGTACTTTGGCCCACGGTGCCCACCCCTGCCGAATTCGCTGTGAAGGGGGTAGTCGATGCGATTGTCGTTGCGTTGAGGTGAGGTGAACGGGACAGAGACTGGAGCAACAGCAAGCATGGTGACGGATCGAGTGAAGTGACCCAGCAAACCCCTCTTGTGTCCCTGCAGTAGCATGCACTTGGTCACATTTGTCTTCTCACCCCGACGGACGGTCCCCTTGGGTACTATCTCCATATGAACAAATTCGATCGCCTCTCTCTTGACTTTCTCGCTTTCTCACCGACCTCGACGGGGCCATTGACCCGGTGCCTTTTCTCACTCTCTCCTTTTTTCTCAATTCTATTCTCTCTCCGGTTCGTTGCCCACGATCTAATGAAGCTTTTCTTGATTCTCTTCCTCCTATAAACCACACATTGCACCGTATTACTACTACCGTTACCACTTTACGACCGAGTACTCGACACCAATTGGGCACGCAGTCTCATGACGGCCACGGAAGGACCTCTCTACCGGTTTTCATGGATTGTGCGGGCTGAGGGTTGTGCTACCAGCTCTCTCGCTGATATTTCCACTACTAATCATAATATTTCCGGCGTACACGACGCAAACACGGCAGCTCGCATTGGGTTTCCTACTACGCAAGTAGCCGGTAGTCGATTGGGGAGAGGTTGAAACTACGTAAAGGTAGCTAAATAAGAGAGGGAAAAGGGACCACCAAGACAGTTTGGGTGGAATAGCGGGATCATCCCGTTTCTGATCGAGGCAAGGGAGCAGCACCAGAAATAAACAAAAGAAGAAACTCGGGAGGGACGGGACAGTTCGAGTCTGACGGTGGCCGGGGGGAGGAGCGCACACCTTGACAATACCATTGCCATGGCTTCTGCTTCGTCGAGTTTCGCACCTGAAGCGGGCCATGTGCCCAAAACTACGGATCCCAATAGCTCGGCGGGCGGTGTCAGTAGCAGCCATGCTGCTGGTGCTGCTAACATTAACCTGAACAGCCCGCCAAACTCTAACAGCAACTCACCCAAACTGGACTCGCACCCGGGGCCACCACCTTCATTATTAGCAGCAGCAGGAGCAGCAGCATCAGCGTCACAGGAAATCCCCGACGACTCGTCTCAAACCCCCTCCTCTTCGCAACACCACAAAAACAATCCGAGCAGCCTGCACACGCATCGCCAAAATCACAACTCGTCCAAACTTCCTGCTTTCCGCTTCGCAGACCTCACAAAGAAGGATTCCCTGGCTCTACCCTCGCTCCTGCAACAGATCCCACCATCTCCTGTGTCGCCCAATCCCGACGACGAGGACACGCTCCCCGACTCCACCCAAAGCCAGCAACACCAGCTCCAACAACAGCCACCGCTTCAATCAGAACAAGCAGCCCAGCGAGACCTGCAGCCGCCAAATCCCGTGTCAGGATCGCCCGAGAACCAAAACACCCGGCCTGCAGCCGTCATAACACATCACCGCAGAGGCAGCGGCCCAAAACCTGCTGTCGTCACACCTGCTTCACCAGACTCCCCGCCAACCTCCAAGGCCAGCCCTACAAGATCGCGAGCCTCGACGTATCAGACCCCCGCGACATCTGTGCAGGTGACACCTTCGACTTCAGCCAAAAGGCCTGCGTCTTTGGATTCGCCCGCCACTGTAGCCAGGCACAGCGACGCGACAAAATCTCAGCCCTCGAGGTCACAACAACGACGTGCGCCCGCTTCCTTCAGCTCAAATGGTAGCGAGACGTCCGCCGGATTCTCGAGCTCTTTGAATTCGCGACGTTTCACCGCTGTCGGGAACGCGCAGGGCGCGCAAGCTGCCGACAGCTCTACGAAAGACTGGGCACAGGGCCAGCGGGAACTACTTTTGCCTAAGGCGATACAGTCTACGATAGCCGATGACAAGGCCGACCGTAGAAAATCTACATCACGACCACCTGTCTCATTCAGGCCCCCTCTTTCCACTAGCAACTCGGCCCGGGCTGTGATTCCCCCGATTCGAGGTTTCCGATCTTCTGGCTCCCGGAAGAGCCTTGTCCTCGACATGGCCACCAGATCAATAGGCTCCTACGATGAAGGAGATAATCTCGATGATTCAAGTCAGAGAGATCGCACTCTACGGGCTCTCGAGGGGAGAACGGATGATGATTACACTCAAATGACACCCCCAGACTCAGCCGTCGCGACACCAGACGGCGAGAACACCGCCGATATTTTCATGAGGATAGCGCGGGAGGATGTATCGCGGCGTGCCAACGATGAGGGCAATGTGGAGGAGCCAAACGCGATTGTAAGTGGCCAGATGCGGATGCTAGGATTCTGTTTCGCGATGCCTTTTAGCGTGGACTAAGCGGTCGCGCTCGGGCGTCAGATTATCTGTCCAGAGCCTGTGAATCCACCGATGTGCAGTTCCAAGATTATTCCCCGCTGAACCCTGGCAACGAGTTGCTAAACTCATTGGGAAGTTAATTGTGGGCTGTCTCGGAGGATGGGCATGCATCTATATTTTATCAACACATGCCCGTTGTTCTCTTTCATGCTGTACAACATTGTGTCTCGGGAAGCTACAAGATGTCTTGATACTAACAGGCTACTAGACCCGAGTGGTACGGACGACTCGAAGGCGTCCTCTATCAGCTGCTGTTCCCTCAAATCAAACTACATCCCCACCGCAGATAACGAGGCGATTATCTGATCAGCGGGAGACTTCAAGGACCCGAAGATTAGCGGACGATCAGTCCGCTCAACAGACGACACGCGAGCTGACCTATCGAACGACTGGCAAAGAAAAGCCAACCCTGAATCTAGACAAGACTCGCATGCAGTCTGGATCGATAAGACCGTCTCCTGTTACGCCTCGATCTCTAGCCTTCCAAGACGTACCGTCGGAAGGCTCAGCTTCCTACTCTCGTAGGAGACCATCCATATCCGACAGCAACGCTGGATTGCCGTCCCGCAGCTCCACCTTCAAGCACACCTACGGGCTACCCAAGACTTACAACTCGTCACCTCTGGTGCCAAGGTCAGCTGACCCACATCATGGTGCCGACTTGAACCATGGCTTGGAAGGTACCGAGTCGTCAGCGTCTACTGCCGCGCCTTCGACTGTCTGGGACGAGCTAGACGACTTGAAATCCCGGATTCACCGCCTAGAATTAACGGGAAAGCTTCCCGCGACATCGGGCGCCGCGATGTCCAGATTATCAGATGAGAGACCGCCCACAGCGACGACGAATGCCACCACTATGTCAGCCTCGCCAAAGCGTGGCTCGGGGAACGGTGCAGCTCAGGCAGACGTCAGCAGCACGACCTCCTCGCAACGTGACAACCAGCCAATACTTCTTTCGGCTCTCAATAAATCGAAACCTTTCGTCAGCACTGACGTCTTCAATGCCATTGAGAGCGCCGCTACGGATGCTCTAGCTTTGTCCCAGATGATGGGCATTGCTGGTCAGCCTGGACCTATATCCAGTGGCGCCAGCACGATTGGAGGCGCTGGCCCGAGCACAGTGACGGATCGACAACTGAGGAAGAAAGCGGACAGCATATGTCGAAGTCTGACAGAGCTGTGCCTTGCGCTTAGCGAGGAGGTACACCAGAAAAAATCTACTTCATCTACACAGGCTACAACAACGCCTGTGCAAGAGAAGATGTTGCTTAGCAGTCCTACAATGACAAGAGTAGCTGGAATCTCAAGTCAGAGGCGCGGAAGTGCCCTGGCTGACCAGCCGTTGCCCACAATTGAGACTACAACCAGCCCACCGAGAGCCGCGTCAAGATTGGAGGAGAGAAGGGCGACGATGCTTAACTCGACAGCTCTACCCAGTCCACGATATGCTCTAGCACCGAATACGCCTACCGAAGGCGCCGCGGCATCTCGAAAATCATCACTACTAATCGGTCGTACGCGAAGGGCTGGGACAGAAGAACCTGAGGACACGGGCCGGAAGACATCCCTACTTCTACGAACTCGTCGAGCCGGAACTGAAGAGCCAGAGGAACCAGGTCGCAAAACATCTCTCCTACTCCGAAGCCGGGGAGGTGCAAATGCTGAAGAGCAAGATGAGCCTCGCTTCCGTGCCCCATCGAGAGCAGTCACAGAGGTTGGGGGCTTAAGGGGGTCACACCGTGACTACTCCGGTCAAGCTCCTGCCACAGACTCTAGCTCCTTAGGCTCTTCTGCACTGCCTCGTCGGCGACTCGTTCCGTCCAGTCTGAATTCTCGCTTAGTTGCCCCCTCGACACCCACTACACTCGCTTCACGTCGATATCTAGACAGATCAACTCCAGATCGCGATACGAACAGTGTTGTGGAGAAGCTAGCTGAAGATCGCGGGCAGCGACAATTCTCTCTCGGCCAGACAGCTCTACTCAACCGAACGAGCAGCCTCAGCAGACGACGAGAATCTGCTATCCCGAGCATGTCGTCCTCTGCCTCGCAGGCGGGCACTTACCGATGAAACCCCGATGTGACGTCTTTATGACCTTACAATATCACGATTGTACCACTATAGACAAATTCTTTTATTTTATTGCGACGGCGTTTTCTGCACACCAAATTTTCCTGCATGAGTAAACGGATCGCATACCTGTAATGCTTCTACCACGGATGATACCCTTTTCCGGTTCGTGCCGAAAAGGACGACTGCAGAAAAATAACTTCTTTTTGGGAGGGAAGGGGCCGGCCCGGAACGATTGCATACTATATCACCTCATCATTGTCGAAACAACCTACAGCGTCAGTTTAATAGTTGAGAGGCAGACGGCCAGGAAATTGAGGAGGCTAGGAGACTGAGGATTGACAGGGTCGAATTGACTCAAGTGTTGATGGAGAACGTTCTGTATTTATAGGTGGATAGGTCAGAGCGCCTTAAATGTAGTGTATGATATAGGGGTTTTTGTGTGAAGAGACATTTTGATACCATTCTCATCTTTGAAGATTGTCGCGTTGCAGTGAAATTCTAACATCTCAACGGTGAAAGTAATCAACGCTTACATTTACAGCATCGCTTCTATTATTTGGCTTCCATACGGTTGTAAGCCAATCAAATCTCCATTTAGACAAAGTAGGGTCACAGTCAGGGTGTCTCATATTCCTTTTGTAAATTGATAAAGGTTGCTCTCCAAAATCACGAGCCACTCACAGCCTCGTTAGTTTCTAAGGGGTTAAGCTGATCCAAATGTTGTAGTATTCATACCCCGCAGCCTTATCATCTTTTGAGGCATCAACTATTTCTTGAAAAGTTGAGATCCAGCTCAAACAATTTAAGGCTATTTCTTGGGGCCATGGCCCGTTGGCATACGCCAGACTGTCAGAAGCCTGATATTGTTGTGAAGGCCGGCGTTCCTTATTGCCAGGCATGCAAGTGCGCCCCTGACGTAGACGCGATCGTTACGGAGCAGTCGCGCCTCAGCTGGGTCCCCTCCATCCCACCGGATGAGCCATTGGAGAAACTGAGATTGAGATGGCCGTCAACCGTAGAATATACGACCTACGGCGATGACAACCCTGACGCCAGTGGCCACGCCGCTGATGCCTCCCCTGGAACGGAGAACTTGCAAGAGAAGAGAACTTCTACAGTATATACCGAAGTCCTGGACGACACGCGGTTTCGACTTCTCTATTTGAATCCATCATCAGACAAGGACGCTCCAATCCATGCCGATCTCGAGGTATATTCTTTCGATGCTTGCCCTGAATATGAAGCCGTCTCGTACACCTGGGGTGGAGAAACGGACGATACCATCAGGTCTTCGCCCGTCTATATTGGTGCCTTTTGGGATGTTGTTCTCCAGACAAGGAACTGTGCTGCTATGCTCCGGTACGCTCGTCGGTCGAGATCGATCCGCACTCTATGGATTGATGCCTTTTGCATCGACCAAAGCGACATGACCGAGAAGGGACTTCAGATACCTCAAATGCCAAGCATCTATCGTGGCTGTGCGAGAGTCCTTGCTTATCTCGGCGAAGAAATAGTAGGCCGAGGCTCAAGTGAACTCTCGCCTCGACGCAGTTTCGAGACGTTTGTGGAGATTGAGCAAGTGAGGAGGTTCATCAACTGCAGATACTTTACTCGTGTGTGGATCATCCAAGAGCTGGTGCTTGCCCGCCAGGTACTATTTCCCTTTCAGGGGGTAGAGTACTGGGTGGACAGAGCAACCATATCGTGGCTCAAATCGCCTGAGGAACTATGGCTGATATATCCTGACGACGAGCTACAATGGTTCCGAGAGCATCTGTCACAGCAGTCTTTTCAGTCCGATGACATCTCAACAGCAATGCAAAAAGCGTGGACATCTAAATCTGCAGATATCCGGGATAAACTGTTCGGTATTCTAGGTCTCGTGAAGAACATCTCTGCAGAAGGCTTAACACCTGACTACAACATCTCCGCCTTGCAGATGTTTACCGGCCTGAGTGCGCACTTTATATCCAACCTTGGTCTAGGGCTTCGATATGATGCCTTTCGTGGCTCCATTGGTATAAGAGGCTGGGGGAAGCAGCCTTCCTGGGTCCCTGACTGGTTGGCCATTGACCGTTGGCCACTCTCGAAAAGGACACCGCTCCGTGAGGCTCCATTCGACCCAGAACGGCTGGTTGTCTACGCAAGCAACGTTCTACAGCCCCAAATCACTATAGGGGGGAATGGCACCCTGTCTCTCGATGTGTTCTACATTTGCCCCATTCGGCAACAATTAGAAAGCACAACCAAATCTCACCGTCTTGAGCAAACGCTTCATCAATTCCGACTTCCTTTTGGAAATCAATACTTCCTTATATTAGCCTCAAGAATGGACGCTCTTGACAGCCTGGTCAATACACAAATGGATCATCTAGTGTGTTTTGGCGCAGGTGCGTGGATCGTGCGGAAACGTGAGCAGTCTCGCAGCGATTATCGTGTAGTCGCATGCATTGAGTATGTGCTCCTTGAACCCAACTTACGATTTATATGGGATGCCACTTCATGTTATATCGAAGAGTTTCTCGTTGCGAATGCTGTCTGCGCCATATACAACGAGCCTCCTTCTATGGCAGCAGATGGGGTGTTATCAGACCCCTATCTCGAGCGCCTTCATCCAGACCTCTGCCAACGTCGAAAGACGAATGCGGCCAAAACTTTCATGCGACAGGCGTTTCCTGGGGAGCAGAGTGCGTTCGATCTACTGAACGTACTCTATGCCCGAGGGCAACCTACGGCTCGCGCAGGGCTGCAATATAATGAAAAGGACATCAAAATATTGGCGGGTAGAGATAGGGGTTGTGTGTTTCCCCTATCGACGAACGAACTTTTCAGGGTTTTCTATGTAGTGAACGAGGGTTTCACATCCTTTGCATGGAATCTGTTCGCCCCCCACACACCTGCAACTATTTCTGAGTTTATTAAGCTCTCCTGGTATAGAGATCGATTCAGTGACGTCGAGGCAAGGTATTTGAGCCCACTGTCTACTGCGGAAGAAGCCCTACAAGCTAGGGAAGAGCAGAACGGATTTGCGCTGCAACCATTGGTTTGGGAGTGGAGTGTGCATGAGTCCGATGATGCTTCCTACGTTAAGGTAGACAGATCCGACGCCCAGGCCTTGAGGCGCTTTCGTGATGCCATCGTCGGCCACATACGCGTTTCTTTGAGGACTCGGACGTCAGAGCTTCTGTCGAGATTACAATACTACTACCAGTGGGATGAAGAGGTGCTGAAGCGTTTAAGTCCCATGTGCACTTTGGCCGTCGTATATTCCCGGCGCGGTGACAAATCCTTAGACATATTGCCGACACACTTGGACTTTCTCATGATGTTCTTAAGGGGGACTAGAACCAATATACATTTCAACGAACTAGAAGGCCTAATTGATCTTGACCTTCTGGATCTTCGAAAGAATCCAATCATAAGTCATTGGCCATTTCCGGGGACTGCTGGGGACCCTCAATGCGGCTCGGGCTTTCAGAGAGTCAAGATAGGGTAGTTGCAGGCATATAGAAGAGGGATGCACGCTTGGTTCCAACTCGTAATCCTATGTTAATGCTTGAAGACTTAGCAACTTGAGATGTTGTCTTTTAGTAGTAGTGATAAAGCGATAAATGAGTGCATTCTTCTCGCTTGTACCCGGCGGTCATGAGAGCTCTAAACCTGCTCTCTGCTTGAGGTTGCACTATATTTGACCTCAGAAGCATGATAAAGCTCATGTGGCCATCGTCTGCCTTCCAAGGTCATTCAAATCTGAGCTACCTGTGGACTCCGGAACAAATCGGGTGCCTCCACAATCAAGAGATCCGAAACTTGAAGCATAGAGAGCTACGGGTTGAGGCTCTTAAGGTACGACGGAAGCATGTAAAGTGCATCGTGGAGGTTGTCCTACTCCCCTGCCTGGGTAGTAAACGCTGGTTTCTCTTGGGCCATTGCATTAAATGACGAGAGCCATGATACTCATCAGGCCCTTAAAAGTTGTTTAATACTATGGGTCTATCAGCTTCTGTAAAGGTAGTCATCTCTTATTAGGGAGACAAAAATACCTTTGCTGAACTAACATCTGCTCCACCGGCGGCGGAGTAGTGACTCATGCCGGAGCTTTTAACAAAGCGCCACACTCTAATTTAGCGACTGGCGCCCCGCAATGTGCTAAATTACACGATAATTTAAGCCAAAATCAGTGCCTCATGAGGCAATTGGTACGCTGTTGTCGACAACATTTTAACGGCAGGTTGTTCATGCTGCTTTTAAAGTCGCCTCTCGGAAGTTCAATAAATTCTATCTGGACAGTTCAAAACCGATCACTGAAGGCTACCAGAAACACTATCGAGGAGTCAACTTCACGCATTTCTCATCTCGCCAATACGACAAACGGTCGAATACCTTTCATCATGGCGGACGAGCTCGCCGATCGCTTTGAGCAACAGGCGTCGGTGCGTCCTCCAAAGGGCAAAGGCCGCAGTGGAGGTGGCGGCAAGGGACGGAGCGGAGGCCCAGGGCAGGGCAGGGACGTGGACATCTCACGAGCGCTATCACGCCTCCTGCGGCACCAGGCCGAGAATGCAGGAATCAAGCTCGACAAGGAAGGCTTCGCACCGCTAGATCGCGTGCTGAAATGGGGCCCGCTGCGCACGCTGGAGGTGTCGTTCGCGGAGGTGCGCAAGGCTGTCGAGGACTCGGACAAGCAGCGGTTCAGCCTGAAGCCGAACCCGGCGACAAACCCGGAGCTGGATGAGAGCTCAGAAGACCCGGCGGACTGGATCATCCGCGCCAACCAGGGCCACAGTATCAAGCTCGAGTCCGAAGCGATGCTGAAGCCAGTGACGCTTGAAATGGACAATATACCGCCTACCGTCGTTCATGGCACCTACTTCGCGTTCTGGCCGAAGATCTTGAGCAGCGGCGGTTTAAAGAAAATGGGCAGAAATCATGTTCATTGCAGTAGGGGTCTGCCAGAGGATAAGGAGAACGTCATCAGTGGAATGCGGAAAGATGCCGAGCTTCTCATCTATATCGATGTACGGCGAAGTCTAGAAGACAAAGCCATGACATGGTGGATGAGCGACAATGGAGTTCTGCTCTCAGAGGGCGATGAGAATGACGTTGTGTCAACCAAATATTTCAAGGAGGTGGTGGGAAGGAAAGAAGATGTCGGTCTTTTGTGGCAAGACGGCGAGCAAGTTGCAGAGCTGCCGAGCCATGTCAAAGGTCGACCGCCTCCCTCCAAAGGGGGTGTAGGTGGCAGAGGAGGTCGTGGGGGTCGAGGAAGAGGTGGTGGCTCACGATGAATAGTCTTTATTGCTTACATGCGAATAAGAACCACCTTGTAGAGATAAGACGGAAGGTCTAGAATGCCCAGAAAACGAAGAATGGTATCCTCGCCATGCTACGATCGTACTCCACGTTTCTTAGGACCTAATACTCAGAGCAAGGTAGCGTTCTAAGTAGACCTATCCTAATATAATCTGGCTATTTTGAAGTATCTCTCTGTCGCTCTAACGTCTTTCTTGTAATCTCTCATAAAGTAGTTATAATGTTCCTTATATGGATTGAAGGAGTTTGTCCGCTTGTTCTCCCCTTTCTGCTTCAATCTCTAACAAACTCTTTAGCACGTTGACGGCGATTGCCTCCTTTGCAGCCTTCCGTGTATACACGTTACTCACATGCCCCATTTGAGTAGGCATGTCTATGCCGCTCGGAAACTCAGCCCAGCCGCTGAAAAAGCTGTGTGACTCCGGGTCTGGATGCAGCTTATATTGAGGTGGTTGAAATTTAAGGCGAGCACAGATAGCAGGAATCCTCTGTGTTGCAGGTGTGCCATTATCCTTGCCCACAACAAGGCTCACTCCGCCAGCACTTGTATCTGGCGGTGGTGGTTGCGGCGGAGGCTTTGGTTTCGGTTTGGGAAATGTGACGTTGCCGTCGTCGGGCATCCACTTCTCTCCAATAAGCCATTCGATTGCACATCTGGCTGCGTGCCTCTTTGCGTCTTTCTTGCGAGCAAAAGAAATCACCTCTTCTCCTGATCGGAGCAAAGGTAAGGGGGAGTCGGACTCGCTGAGAACACACTGCATGGTCCATCTCGGTATCTTATCCCCGGTCTGGACTTCCTCTTCAATGTATTCCAGCTGCCCGCTAGGATGGGCATCACGGTACTCTATTCTGCTGGTGAGTTCCCATGCTGACAAATTGATCAAAGTCTTTGAAAGACTTACTTTGGAGCAGACTAATCCAGTCGGTATCATCGGGCTTTGGCTCGGGAGCCGAGGGTCGTATGAGCTGTTCAAGAGCCTTTTGTTGCGCGTCGGTCAAGGGCGCTGGTCTCGAGTGTTCTCGTTGATATTCCTCTTGAACAGCAAGCCATGCCTTCAATTCCTCGTAGATGACAGCAGGTTTGGCAGAGGCTTGTGAGTCTTCATCTGCTGGCATGATGTTCCTCAAGCCTGCGGCAGCTCTTTGTCTCTGCTTCCTTTTGCGCTTTCTGATATTTTTCTGGATCTTACTAGATTGGTTGACTGGGAGGTCCTTCGATATGGTCCTCAAAAGTCTTGATATGAGATCGCCCTTCTTTTTCGTCATTCGAAAAGTGGAAAGATCTATGGACATAGAGGTTCTCTTGGGAAAGCAAGAAAGACCAAATTGCGGGCAGGAAGTTTCGAGGGTGGGGTTGAGTATAAGCTGCCACCACGGTGACGAAAGGCTGGGCTGCAGGAGGCCTACCAAGTACCACAATTTGGATGCTAGGCAACCTATCGAAGCTCAGCGAAATCAAACAGTTGGGCATGAGTGAGTGTTGTTGTTGTTGGGATTCTTGGAGAAGGAACCAGAAGTCACCATACTCCTCGGCCAGGGTAATAAACGTTAACTCCCAAAGGGCTACGTACAACATGGTTTGAGCCACGGTACTTTTAAGTCTTGAAGATTCTGTTTATTATTGTAGCCTCAGCAATTGATAATAAAGGTAAGAGTTAATAGATGTTGTTGAAGAGGTTATAATATCCTTGGTGATAATGCTCATGAAAATCTTATCGTGTGTCGTCCTCACTCCTAGGATGATGATAAGCTACGTAGGTAGTCTCTGTTGTATGCAATCCAGTCTACCTATGAACATCTAGTCTTCGTGAGCTGGAATACTCATTAAGCATTTCAAACTCGTCTAGAGCAGAGTGTAATGGCGAATGTAGAACACAATGAGGTGTTGTAGATGTTTGACCAAAGCCTCGTCCTCTGTTTTGACGGCCTGAGTTCTCTCCCTGACCCACCCCAGGAGTATTTGTTCATTTCCAAAAGCCTAGGTGGCTCTGGAAGGTCTGTATACAGAAGCTTGGAAGTCCTAACAAGTTGTTGTTGTCTGTTATCTGCCCGAATCTCAGCTTGCTTGGTTGAACGGAGGCTTGAGTGGCGGGTAGACCCTGCAGGTAGCCAATGCTTTGGGGTATAAGCAACGGTAGTGGGTCTAGGAGCCACGTTCTAGGGGCGCTCAGCGAATGGGCTGGTTGACTCAGCGGTCGTTTCTAACAAGCACGTTAGCACCAGCACCAACTGCACCCCGATGCATTGGCCTGACACTGGACTCTGATAGGCCAAGCACCTGTCCGAATGTACGTTCATGACCGGGGGTGTCTAGACCCGCTGAAATGGACGACCACAACGCCGCCCACAACGGCATCGACCCGCACACTGTGATAAAGGGCAGCGCAGAGTATTAGAAGTCGCATCGAGTGACTGCAGTGGAGCTGTTGGGCTGTCTCTTTTGTTTTTCTCTTCCATCGCTCATAGTCCAGCGCCCATTTCCACCGTCGAGATCTCATGGCCGAGGGTCAAGCGTGACATCAACCCTCCGTCATCCCTTCCCCGCCATCTCCAACTCGAGCCGAGGGTTATCAAGATGAGGACGCTGGGCGAATCCAAGTAAGTCGCCGACAGTCAACGGCCCGCTTCAGACTGGTAGTTAACTGGGACTCTAGAATACGATGGGAGGAGACACTCAAGCACAGCAGCAGCTTTCAAGACCTGCAAAGAGCTGTCAAGTTCAACGGACCGAATAGTCCTTGCCTCGCAGGGTGTCGGTCTGTATGCTGGAAGGTAACTATACTCAAAGCAGATAGGACAGATCTGTCCAACCTGAATAACTGAAATAAGAATCAAGTCGGCTTACGGGAGAATGTAGGCCTTCTTGTTGTTTCAAGACACAAATGCTTCAAACTGGTCGCACATACTGCTAGAGTCACGCAACACATACAGCACTCTGCGGGACCATTACTTAAAGTACATCAAGCATCCGGAGCAGCTGGCCGAGCTCTCTCTCGATCCTCTCGCTGATGACCCTGATGTAAGTCCAGCTGTCAATGGGTTGTGAAATGTCTCCTGATTACTGGTAGTCGCCATGGAACGCTGTGCGTCAAGACGAAGTCATCCGCGCCGAGATCCTGCAGGATGTCCAGAGGTTGCCGGATGAACCTTTCTACCACAAGGAGAGCACACAAATTCTCATCTTGGACATTCTATTCATCTACTGCAAGCTGAACCCCGACGTCGGCGGGTACCGGCAAGGCATGCACGAGCTACTCGCGCCTATTCTCTACGTGATCGATCAAGATGCCATCGAGCGCGACAAGGTCACCCCTGACGATCTGGCCGACCAGATTATGGTGGAGATGCTGGACTCGTATTTTGTCGAGCATGACGCTTTTGCCTTGTTCTCGAGAGTCATGGAAAAGGCGAAACCCTTCTATGAGGTCAGCAATGGGAATGGGCGATTCGCAAGCGAGCAGAGCGCCATTGTGGAGAAGAGTAAGAAGATTCATGAGGTCTCACTCATGAGAATTGATCCCGAACTGTCAAATCATCTGAAAAACGTCGAGATTCTTCCTCAGATATTCCTAATGTAAGTGTTATATCACCCCTGTATCGAGAAACCTATTGCTGAATTGCCACAGTCGCTGGATACGATTACTATTCGGGCGAGAATTCCCTTTTGAGCAGCTTCTTGTGCTCTGGGACACCATATTTGCGTTTGACCCGTCGTTAGAGCTCATCGACTTGATATGTGTAGCAATGCTCATAAGGATACGATGGACACGTAAGCTTCTTTGACCTGGAGTCTCATGAAGCCATACTCACTCTCTCAATAGTATTAGATGCAGACTACTCTGTTGCTCTGCAACTACTTCTGAAATACCCAGCTCCCCAGGCTCCTCACGGACCGCACACTTTTGTCGACGACGCAGTCTATCTGAAGGATCACTATAACTCCCTGGGAGGCGCATCACTGATCATGAAATACACCGGAAGGACTCCCGCAACCTCATCAGCAGCAAGCTCCCGCCCATCCACCCCATCCTTTTCTGGCCTCTCCATTCGCCAACGGCGACCCGGCGTGCGATCGCCACTGGCGTCCCCAGACCGCTTCATCCAGAACCAAGCCGACGTCAAGGCGCTGTTCCAGGGCGCCGCCAAGGGCGTCTTCGAGCGCGGCGAGAAGCTCGGTATCAACCAGGCCGTGCGCGACGCCATGGGCGAGATCAAGCGCAACATGCAGGGGTTCCAGGAGGCGCGGCGCTCGATGAATGTCAACGGTGCCGCTCACCCGACGGCGGCCTTTGCGACGGTCGCGGAGATGGAACAGCGGAACAAGCAGCTGGCCTCTGTCCTAGACGAGACGATATCAGCGCTCAAGTCTCTGGCGGAATCGAATTTTGACGGAGATAAGGAGAAGCTCACCCAGACTGTCGAGATGGCGGTGGCCAAGACGCAGTTCGTCAAGATCTACCTCGAGGACTCGTCCCTCGACTTGCCAGACGTCGACACGCCTGCTGCCCTGGCTGTATCCCCCGCCAACAAAGAAAACGTCTCTCCCGGACCACTCGCCGGCGAGGACGAAGTGATGGCCGACACGGACGAGCCCAAGCCCACAGCAGCAGTCTCGACCTCCCCAACCTCGGCACCAGAGCCATCCGCCGGCCCCATCATCATTACCGACGACGCCGTCGCCGCCCAAGACCCCCTCCAGACCACCGCCGTCGGAGACGATCGCATGCAAACAGACAGCCCCAAGCCCAGCGCAGCCCCCGCCGGCACCACAAAGCTCGAGCGGCCACACGCACCGATCCCCACGCGCTCCACGCTCGCGCAGTCCTCCTTCTCGTGGATGCTCGAGCCCGACACGTCCGCGTCGTCGGCATCCTCGCTCTCCGCCGCGCACGCCTCCCGGGCGCAGCAGGGCCCCTCGTCGGCACACAAGAAGCGGCCCTCGTCCAACGCCAGCCGCGAGCGCAACGCCTTCCTCTTCGGCGAGGTGACGGCCCCTGAAGTCGGGGGTGTCGGTGTCGGTGGGGGTCCCGGCGCGCGGCCGTTCACCTCGGACGACATATTCGGGCTGGAGCCGATACGGAGGCCGAGGGCTGCGAAGGACAAGAGCCACGAGAGCCTGTTTAGCGGTGAAGGGGCTCCGGATTCTTGAGGTAGCCAGCGGCATCGGAAGAGAGGAGAGGGGTTCGGTTGTATGTATGTACATATTGGGGCACACGGATGGCGTTCCTAGAGTAGCTTCTGATTGTCATTCATATGGAGGGTGATATCATGTGCGCTGCATTCATGTTGTTTTGAGCAAATTACATATGAGCGCTCAAGGGGTCCAAAGAGGGTGACGAGCAGTGACAGTTGCCGCGTCAGAATAGACTATACACATCCAACTTTGCGTTTGCTGTGTAGAGTTATCACTAGCCATTGGTGTCTTTGAACGAATTTGATTGTTTTTGACTCGACTGTCATCTCTTGTCTGATATCGAGTCCACCACATACACACCGCAATGATGTTTCCCGTCCATATGCTGATGCTTTTTGTTTTCGCAAGCCACCCAAGAACCTCCCCATCCCAGAAAAGTCCAGCCAATTTTACATACACGCTTGATAGCAAACTTTGTTCAACGGTGGTGCATACTTGCATCCTTCTCTCTCGGCTTGACTCGATTCGACTCGACTCGACTCGGCTCTATCCTCTAAGTGGCGTGTAATCACCAATCTCCTCTACCGACTAGCATCCAGCGGATCCAGTTATCTTCACGTCTCTGACATGGTCTTCTTCCCACCTTCCCCATGTTGCCTGCCATTTCATATGTGTCCTTCTCTCGACTTCCCATGTCCTTTAAAAGTGAAAAACTCTCTTGTGGGGGTATCATGCACCAAAACAATTCTTTCCATCCTCCAATGCTGTACCCAACCCATCCGCCTCCCCCCCTTCTATCATGTTCTCTACGTTTGAAAGTTATCGAGCCAAGCCAAGGCATGACGGCTCAGCTTTACTCATCCTCCTCGTCCACCTGGCACCACGGGTGTTCCAGGACCTGGGTGATGTCGTATCTCTGCGCGACATCACGGTTCAGCATGCAGCGGATGAGATCGATGCTCTCCTCGCTGATAGTGTAGGGCACCCTCAGGTCGCGGTCCATGATCTCATCGATGCTGTAGAACGGGTTCTCCTTATAGATAATGGTGTAGAGAAGAATGCCAAGCGCCCAGACATCCTGCTCCTTGCCACCGTAGGGTTTGCCTGCAAGCACTTCGGGCGCGGCATAATCTAAAAAGACATTAGCATGCCGGACGAATATGATATGAAAGACTGGGGAGCTTACCAATGGTGCCTACGAAAACATCAAAAGGCCCACTCTTGATATATGCGGCACTACCGAAGTCAATGAGCTTGATGTTGCCCTCCCCGTCCAAGATAATGTTTTCGTCCTTGATGTCGCGGTGAACCACGTGTGCCTTGATGTGCAAGTGATGAATTGCCCTCGCCACCTGAATGAATATGGATCGACATTCATCTTCCTCCATATTTGCGCGAAGTTCAATGTAGTCGAACAGATCCATGCCAGGAAGACCATGCGGGACCATTTCAATGTAATAATTGACGCTGTCCTCGAAAAAGTCTTCCATCTCCACAATGTTGGGATGCCGCAGATTGTCTCGCCGCAGGTAATCAAGCACGTGAATCTCAAGAGGAACAGTGCCCAGTCGCCGATCTCGCGTCCAGGTGTCGACCAAAATTCGCCGTTTTGTGACATACTTCAAAACGACCTTTCGGCCATCAGGCTTGTACCTAGCAAGCTTGACTTGACCATACGCTCCCTGGCCCATTTCCTCGAGAATAACAAAATCCTCGATAGTCTTCTTTGGTGGTGACTCGATTACCTGAGGCACCACTGCTTTCTCAGCTGCTTTTTCGGCTACCTTCTCGGCGACCTCCCCAGCAGCTTTATCGGCTCTCACTTGTATTCGTTGTGAGCCGGTGAGCCTGGCCGCAGCTGACAGGGCAACCTCTTTAAGTTGTCTGCTAAGCATCGAAGACGTGTTCTGCTTTTCCCTGGGTTCATCCGAATCCGATCCTATTTCCGCAGGTGTATGAGCTGGTGTTTGACCCGGTGAAGGCTGATGTAGCGGCGTGGCCGTTCCTGACAGTAGGGGCGAGGCAGCTCCAAGGTTAGCTTTTGTGGCGTGCATATGCCTCGAGTAGGTAATCCACAGTGCATATACCATCTCGGCTGCATTGACGGTGAACTTTTTCTCCGAGCCGGCAACCGATTCGTCATCGCTGTTCTCTATTACATTCTCTTCGGGAATTGCAGCCTGTTTTTCGCTGGTTACCACTCTCATCTGGACGTCGATTTTCAATTCAGTGCCATCGCGGTGCTTGGCCGGGAGTCCTTCAGGGCGCAAGAAGGAGGTCGCAGCATCCGGTCGTCCCTCTCGCAAACCCAAGAATGCTGAGGCCTTGCGGAAACTATGCTCGGGTACAACAATCCCATCAACCATGTTTATCCCATCTTCATCAATCAGGATGTGAAGCAGCTTCTCGAAATTTGGCACCAGCGTGTTGATAGACATTCCATCGGGCTTTTCATAGCCAAACAGAGCTCCACAGAAGACAGAATTAGAGCTCTTGATCGTCAGGGTGCTCGTTGACACGACTATGATGCCGGCTATGTGTGGAAAGCTGGAGACACGTAGTTCTGTTCTGCCCCTGACCTGCTCGACCGTTGCCGGAATGTTGATTCTATCGCAGTTCCGACAAGTGAAATATCTCAGTTTTGAGCACTGCCGATAATCGATCTCACCTGTCCGAGGATCTATGCCTTGCCGTGGGATTCGCGGGATTAGCTTCCCGACATCCATTCCAGGTCGTAAGTTCTCGTCGCCCCAGATTGGACCCAGAGCGCCATCTAGCTTGACTACAACACCGTCTTCATCTAGGGTCAGATAGGCGACGTCCTCATGAATTTCCTCTAGAACCCAGATCAAGCCGACTTTCTTTTCTTTAACCCACAGACTTGCAGCACCTGTCGCGCCGTTGCGTTTCTGGATTGGCACCACGTCACCACACAGCAACACGCCCCTGGACTTGTTGGTCTTGTGGTTTGCATGGCCTCCACCACTGGGCTTTGGCGGTCTTGGGTCACCGCTGTGGAACGTCTCTGGTCTCCGCGCAGGGGATTTAATCTTTGGCGTCTGGGATCGAGAGTTCGGTTTGCTGAGCAACTTAGCAGTGATGCCTCCGCCTCGTGCTCCCAGTAGACTTGTAGATACTCCGACTGGTTTTGGACTTGATGGTACAACTTCGGTTTCGGACTCGGTTCCGGCATCAGTAATCGTATCCCCATGTTTCAGTTTCCGTTCAAGCCACGCTCTCCTCTCCTCTTGTACAACTTCCAGGATACCCATCTTCCGCACCTCAGCCTTTGTGACACCAAATACTAGACATGCCAGATCATTGGCTGCAAGGATTGTCCAGGGTGGTTTGGCCTCTGTGGTGAAGATAGCTTGCGCCGCCGGCACCCATCGAGTGCCATGGCCATGAACACTCGAGCCAATGGCACTCGGGGCGTTGAATGACGAGCTAAAGGATTGATTAGCTGTCGGTGACGAGACCTGCTCTTGGTACGCTGGTGGGCCAATCACGAAAGGCTGGGCCAGTGCATCCATAAGCTTTTGCTGTAGCGAGACCTGTTTCGTGTCGGTCATGGTCCGCTTTAGCATGCTTGGTCGTCTTGAAGATGGCGGAGAGGTCTTCTGCGTTGTTCCACTTTCGTTTGTTGGGGTTCGAGATGAACTCTCCGAATCCTGCTTTTCCAGTATTGTAGATGATCTTCTCGAGAGAGGCTCCTCCTCAGTAGATGATCTTTCTTCTTGAATTGGTTCCGGCAGACCCTGGTGGCGTGGTGCCGTAGGAGACACCATAGGCGTCACGAAAGACTCGGGGCTTGCAGTTCTCGGTATAAAGTGCTTTTCGAAGATATTCTCGCCCGTCAGGTCTGCCGGGCCTGTCAAGGGACCCGTAGGAATCGAAGCATCTGCACTCGGGATGTTCCCAGCGCTGACCAGGTGCGCCTTAGCCAGGAGGTCAAGCATGCCCTGTGTCTCAGCGTCCCCGGTCAGCCGGGCGTGTGCACTGGCGATGGCGGCGTTCGACGTGGCATTCCATGCTTTCCGGTCCTTCATAAACTCTATAGAACGCTTCAAGACATTTTGCCTGTTATGTAGGAATTCCTCTGACTGGTGTGCGAAGGAGAAGGAATGTAAGGATTCGGAGGGGAAGCGGGAGAGGTCTTCGGTGAAGGCGGGCGAGGACGGGCCCGACGAGATTGGCATGATTTGCGAGTGAGGCATGATCATGGTCATGGAAGCCGACCGTGGCAAGGTGGCACCGATCGATGGGCTTCGAGAAGGAGGTTGTGAAGGTATTGAAGGGACGCGTACGGATGGCGGTTGACGTATGCGCCGTAGTCCGGACAGACCAAGTCCATGATCGTGATCTGTCATGATGGGAGACCTGGAACAAAGAGAAATCCAGTCAGCTTTGCAACGAGGCACGAGAATGCCGAAGGGCGAGAGGAGAGTCGCAGCAGGGGCTATGTGACGTGTATCGTAGGGCTGGAGAGGGAGGGTGTGGTGAGGGGAAACATTTGACTGGCGGATTCCTACCTTGTGATCGAATCATATTCAGCAGCCGCAGCGCCGGCATCGAAGGAGAAGCGTATTCGAGCCTTTTCGGAGCTGTCTGCGGCGCTGAGGGCGAGGTTCCCCGTACTCCTGTTCTTTGGTATTTGCAGGGCCGGGGCGAGCTTGCTTCTGCCTCGTTCCTCTCCCATATGTGGACTATCGACGCCTGCATTGGATTGCAAAACAGAGGTCAGTATGGAGCTATTCGCAGGACCGACGGTATGAGCTGGGTGATTGCTAGCAAAAGGGCTCACCATTGTCATGATCTCCCCCATGAATATGGAGCATAATTGGTTACGTGCACGACCAGTCGGGGGAGGACACTGGACGCGAAGATGTCGATTCTGCGGACTCGGGGTGCGAGAAAAAGGGCAGCACGACGATGAGGCGTTTCGGCAAGGGCGGGGTTCCCAGCACAGAGGGCAGGCGGCAGGTAAGGTAGGTGCGTCTTAATAACCCTTGACGGGAGTGCCGCCTGCGTAATAACAAAAACAAGAATGACACGCCGTGCCCGTGCCTCCGAGTGCAAGCAGAACAGACTACCTAACAAAGCCGTCTGTGCTGTGCCAGAAGCACCGAGTTTGAAGAATCGCTGGCGGGCAGCGGAACGTGGCACTCGCAAACCTTAGGATCAAAGCACAGAGGCCGGCGTGGCAGTCACTTCTCCACGTCTACCTAGGTAGTTTCTGTGACAGGTGGAATTGGCCAAGTAGCGACAAAGAAACGGACGGTAAGGGAAGAAAGGTCAACTGTGGTAGGTAGGGTGATGGGTCGTCGTGAAACCTGTGCCTGGCCGATCGAGTTGTGAGGCGGCGAGCGGGAGCACAACGTCAAAAGCAGAAAAACGATAGAGCTGATGCTGCCAATGAGTGGTGTGTCCTCAATGCCTTTTGAGGCATGTGAAAAAAAATGGCGAGATGAAAATCCAAGCTCCGCCAAACAAGAAGCGGTGTCAACGTCGACGCCGTCCGCCGTCCCAAGTTAGGCGATGCACCACCGTACGGTACTGGCGGTAGCTCGCCTAGGGTAAGGTGAGGCCGCTAGATCTTAGGATCTGGCCAGGCGGTGCGGTACGTTGCGCTTCAATGGCGGATAGAGGTCCAGACGGGCCTTCTTGGAGTTTTTTCCCTCTCTCTCTCTTTTTAGAATCTCACGATCCTGGAGACTCGGCTCGGCAGTCTGCGCGCTGGTGCAATGGTTGGCTGACTGGTGGCGCAACGGGCACGGTAGGCCAATGCCGGGGCTGAATTGAGAACTGCCAGTGCAGCAGGTGGGAGCAGGGAAAAGGAAAAGACGGTCTCTAGAGGTGCTGCGATTCGCACACGAGTCACCAATCTGGCATGGCCGTATGTCCGTATGTCCGTCTGTACGTCTGGATGTCTGGTGATGGGACAGAGATCTCTTCTTGTCCAGGACAGGCGCGAGCTTTCCGTGAGAGTAGTGCCCCTAAATCTCGCCGCTTGCCGCAACAATGGATGAATCAATGAGCGCCCAGGGCAGAAAGAGAAACATCCAACAGAGACAATAACAAGCAATGACTCTGTCTGTCTCTACCCTGTGCTCCATCAGATCAGCCATTTTCGATACACTTCGCCTCGACACGTATACAGTGTCAGTAACAGGCCGCCCAAACAACAGCATCCAGATGAGGCGTGGCGTGGGCAGCGATTGTGGTGCGAGGTGCCAAACTCCACACCTAAGCCCCCTACCAGACAGCACTGCCAGGGTCTGTTTCGTAGGGTTTGCTGTGGTGGAACAGCTCAAATGTGCCGCTGTCAGCAATACGTTGGGGCAGCAGTGGGGTCAACCCGCTGCGAAAATACAGTGCGACAGACGGAAAGTCCACGCATGCATGAATGCGCGCACCCGCACGCACGCGCAGGGCCACCAGGAAGGCGGAAGGCGGAAGCAGAGCGACGTCAGGGAGACCCTCCGCCGTCCATCCAGCTCCAACACCTGGAGATCCCAAGGCTTCTAATCAAGCCCGCCAAGACCCTGGCAAGACAGATCTTTTGCCGCATCCCTACCCAGATGCCACGGTCAGCGGTGATCTTCGCCCTTTGGGGCTTCCCGTCGCCCTCGAGGGAGTTCCAAAGCTCTCACTCTGCCGCCCTTCCGGCTCGGGCCACAGAAGACAACAATAATAAAATCCAAACTTTGGTGCAGATCGCCGGTAGGAACATGTGCCCCCTCACCTCCGATTATTTTCGAGGGATGGCCCTGCAGTCAACTTATCGGATAGATATAAATCCGTATGCAATGGTAGGAAGGCGAAACACCAATGGAAATCTAGCTGTCTATCAAGGCGAAAGCGCCTTCGCAATGGAAACGGGGGTATCAATCCTAGAGGAAAGTCTATCCCAGGAGCAAGCGTAGCCCAGGAGAGGGAAGCACTCGCTGGTCTGGATTCTAATTCCTGAGCACGAGCACGGGAAGGATGTGAAGGTGTGCATTTGTCACGACAGACGCACAGTGTCTCCAAAACAGGCCCCCGATTATGCTCGAAATCTTTTACTAACGTTCGAGCTGGAGTTGGGGTCGTCGGAGCCAACGGCGGCTAACTACAAATTCCTCCAACCAAGTGCTCGATGATTCGCAAGCGGACGGGACATTGGACAGACGGCCGATGCAGCGCCGGTGATCGTGCTACTACTCGAGTCAACGGTCAGTGGCCGTGGAGGTACTCGAGTCATAAGCACGGCTCATCCATCTTCGATACCAAGAGTCGAGGGTGTCGTTGAGGTGTAATCATGACTCTATGAAGACGATGTCCTCTGTTCGCTGCACAATTGATAATTGGTCAGATAGCAATTCCCCAAAGACGATGGGATGAACATGACAGCTGCAGCCGACCAACAACAGGCCTCACCTGCCGCCGCATACAACCCATCTTCAGCACACAACGGGACCCTGAAGAGTGACAGGTCAGGTGTGCCGCCGTATCCAAGGTCGTACTTTGTATCAAAAAGTGACCGCAGCAGCCCTATAGCAACACAAAGACATTTGATCAAGCATCAACGTCGATCACTCCTCCCGAAGTGAAGGAACGCACGGCTGCGGTCGTTGATGGTCGGCGGCGTGAGCGGCTATGGGGTCCCTGTTATTTACGCTACCACACTCAGGCTGGTCCGTCCTTTAGACGCCACCCCGGGGTAAATCCTGCAGATGGCATTTTTTGCTACTGTTTGCTCCACGCAAGTCTGTCAAGCACCGTCTTCGCTACGGTAGCCCTTTGGCCAACCAAGTTGAAATCTCCATTACTTCTGAAAGGGCTTCGCACCATGACTTCTTGAGAGGGAGGGAGAAAAAAAGAGGGGATGACCCTACCAATGGACCCACAAATGTGCAAATACGACCGTGAGTTTGGTTATGAAGTGTGAAACCGATGTGTGTTATATATGGCTTAACTTACAGGACTTATATGGCCAGCCGGCACTGCCTGCCTGCACCTTGTGTGTGTGTGGAGTCACGTGATTTGGACACTAGAAATTGGTTCTATCAGAAAAGCCTATAAGTGAGCATCAGAAAGAGGACTATTGATTGAGAACATTTTACTGTGTTAACTTGGTTCCTGTGAAGAGAGACAATGGCATTATGTCTTATTGTGTATCTTATGGTGAATTGGACAGAGTGATCTGAGCCAAATCTAAATATATATATAAAACGCAGTATATTCTGACTGAAAGTATATGCCCTGTTTGGGAAGATATGGCTTAATGTGTGGTCTTCAGGTCCAAATCACCTTTTAAGACATACATAGCTCCACCGGAATTAGCGCACACTCCATCTCGTCGGGTGTCATGCTCAAGGTCATAGTGACAGCGATGCCTACCTAATAACAGAGAGCTTGGTCTGCATGGCTTTTATCGCCTCAGGCCTTAAGCAGGTACATAGCTCTTTTTAGTTAAGTACTTTCTACTAGGAATTAGGTTGACTAATTTTTTTTCTCTTTTTTGCTGGAGAATGCCAGACATGCAGTGCTTATCTTCTGAGAAATATTAGCATCATATATATTTAGGTTTGCGCTGGGTTTTCACAGATTGCGAAACTACTAAGTCTTTTTTCTCTCTTACAAACAACCACGAGATCATTTCCATTCCAAATAACATCTCCTTCCAGCATCAATTACTATTCAAAGGGCACTATCATATTCGCATTTCACAAGACATAATGGATAACTCTCATCGTGGCGATGAGTTTTTCGCCAACTCTGGATTTGCCAACCCAATGGGCTGGGGAAAGCGACCTGTCTTGTTGATCATCGATGTGTGCAAGGCATACTGGACAAAGCGTTCCCCGTTGAATTTGTCAGCACATCAGCCTTCTGCAACAGTGCCAGTAGTGATTCAGAACCTTCTGACCGCCGCTCGTACTTCCGGCGTACCTGTGATTTGGACTTGCGTTGAGTACAAGACCATGACCGACGCAGGGCTGTTTTGGCTCAAGAGCAAGAGCCTGGATGTTTGGCAAGTCAGTGACACGAGGGGCTTTGGCGACTGGATGGAGGGCTTGGAGCCTCGCGATGGAGAATCAGTCATCA
The DNA here is from genome assembly GCF_000392275.1 of Phaeoacremonium minimum UCRPA7. NCBI lineage: Eukaryota > Fungi > Ascomycota > Sordariomycetes > Togniniales > Togniniaceae > Phaeoacremonium > Phaeoacremonium minimum. Next base: position 91,319 of record NW_006920934.1, read on the forward strand.
AGAAAAAGTACCCGAGTGCTTTCTTTGGCACTACACTTGCTACAGACTTGGTGGTAATGGGAGCGGATACAGTGGTCATCTGCGGAGTGAGTACAAGCGGGTGTGTGAGAGCATCGACTCTTGATGCTATGCAGAATGGATTCCGTCCTATGGCAAGTTTTCTCCCCTTCTTCCTTGAGACTCGACTAACATACTTGCTTCAGGTTGTTGGCACCGCGTGTGGGGATCGGAGCGAGGAGATTCAGAACTCCAATCTTTTTGATCTGAACGCCAAGTATGCTGATATTGTAACAGAGGCGGATGCTATCAATCATCTTAGTCGAACGTGGGAATAGAACGCATTCAGGGTGCCAAGGATTAGAGGCTATTCCGTTATCACTTGTTGTATGTTTCCTTATGTCTGGAAGTAGCTTGCAATCATGAAGCCTCTCAATTGCTGGTAGATTAGCAATGCCACTTCCGACGGCACTGTTCCGACTAACCGACCCTGATAACGACCCAAATTAATTGTAGAACCGGACGACATCGGGAAGCTTTAGCTGAATGCAAATCATCAGTTCTTCAACTCCGATAACCCGGTAGGGTTAGTTGAGATGAGATGGCATTGTGGTGCATAGCATGATACGATTGTTGGAGTTGTCCGGTCCGGTGTGATGTGCACTAGTCAATCCGTCTTCGAGTGATCTATTCGTAGCTTTACTTTACGATAAATCTCATAATTGCAGAAACTTGGATGTCCTGTCAATTACTTGTCGGCGTAGATCTCCCGTCAATCTGCTATCTCTTCTCATTGTCCTTCATTGGCATTTGCCCCTGTGTATCGGAATATTCTCAGACCCAACATGGCGAACAACGCAGCACAAGGGCTTCCAAAGAAGAGGATCTACCTTAACTTCTTTGATCATGGCTGCACGGGATCACACATGTCTCCAGGCCAATGGAGGTAAATTCCTGGGTATTCTCTCACTCATCTTGTGTTCCTGACATCGTGGGTTTAGGGATCCAAGTGACAAAGGAACGACCAAGGATACATTAGAGTACTGGACCAGCCTAGCCAAGTTGGCAGAAAAGGGAAAAATCAGCTTTATTTTCCTTGCCGATAGCTACAACACACACGACATCTACGGTGGATCCTATGATCCTATGTTGCGTGCTGGCGCGCATGTCGCTACCATAGATCCTTTCACCATTGTGTCCGCCATGGCTGCCGTTACCAAAACTGTTGGTTTTGGTCTTACGGCAAGTACCAGTTATTTGACTCCTTACATATTGGCTCGTAACTTCTCTTCACTAGACCATTTGACAAATGGCCGTGTGGCATGGAATGTGGTTACCAGCTGGAGTTTGAGTGCCGCCCAGGCTCTGGGCCATGACGATGTGGTACCTCATGACCAACGTTATGACGTGGCTCAGGAGTACATGGACTTGATGTATAAATTTTGGGAGAGCTCCTGGGGACCTGAATCGGTCAAGTGGGATCGTGAAAGTCGCATTGCTTTTGACCCGGCAGAAGTGAAAAAGATTGAGCATCAAGGAAAATACTTCAAGGCATCAACCATAGGACCTATGCACCCCTCACCCCAACGGACTCCTGTCATATTCCAGGCGGGCACGTCGAAAGCTGGACGAGAATTCGCTGCGAAGCATGCAGAGGCAATCTACGTCGGTGGTCTTGTTCCTGCCCAGACCAAAGGCTCGATTGCTGATATACGAGCTGCGGCTGCGGCACGTGGCAGAAACTCCCAGTCTTTGAAATTCTTTGTTGGAATATCATGTGTACTGGGTCGAACGCTTGAAGAGGCCCAGGAAAAATATGAAAGAGCAAAGGACAACGCTGACATCATTGGAGGACTCGCACAGTTCTCTGGTTATACAGGCATTGACCTTTCTCGTTTTCCATTAGACGACGTCTTCGAGTTGAAGGATGCCCCAGGCGATGCTGCCGTTCACACGTTTTTGGAAAACTTCAACAAGGCGACCGGAAATACAGATCCTTGGACCCCTCGAAAACTTGGCGAGAAGATGGCGCTCGGGGGGTTCCACCCGGTCCCTATCGGAACCGCTGAAATGGTGGCAGACGTCTTCGAACAATGGGTCGACGAAGCGGATGTTGATGGATTCAACATTGCATATATCAATAGCCCAGGAAGTCAGGAAGATATCGTGGAGCTCCTGGTGCCCGAACTCATCAAAAGAGGGTTGATGTGGGAAAAGTACGAAGCTGAAGGCGGCTCGCTACGAGAGAATCTCTACGGCGTGAAGGGGATGAAGGAGTTACCGACGGATCATTACGGTCACAAATTCAAGTATGGCAGCAACTTCGAAGGCGACTCGATCGAGGCACTGAAGAAGGTAAATGGCGTAACAAGTGGGGAAACAAAGCTTCCATGTAGAAAAGCAGAGTAGATGCATCAAGTGTCTTATTGAGCATTCTTGAATGCACAGCTATGATAATGCTACTGAGAAATCTTGCGCAATAGACTAATATTCCGTTAGTTGCTAGTATTGATAAATTGTAGACAAGCCGTTCCCACGGTTTCTGCATCCAGGTCAAGTGAAAAATTCGCACCAGAACACTCCCGAGTAGCAGCATCCGGCCTCACTTTTCTGGCATTCTCGTAATGTTCCCAAAGAACGTCATCTTTAGCGCAGATCAAGAGAATGGGACACTTCACAGATTGAAAATATCCTAGCATATCTTGCTCCCACACGGCACCGTATATGAGATTTCTCCCTCTCCAGGCGCGAATATGATCCACTGCTTCCCGCTGGTAAAGCTCTAAGTCCGTTCCAACACCCATCTTCCGAAGATAGTCCCAGGTCTTCTGCAAGTGACTTCCATCTGCGACGGGCTTGTTGAAAGGTGCGTGGTACTGCTTTTTCATCTCCGCGCGTTCTTCAGCAGTCATGACGGTGGGACCAATAAGGCTGATGCTGGCCACCAAGTCGGGATAGGAGGCAGCAATTTCGGGTGCTAGGCATGCACCCGAATGATGTCCAATGATATGTACCGTACTTGCACCCGGGTCGAAGATACCAAGTGATCGGAAAGCTGCCATAAAAACGTCGACAAACCAGCGGGTTCCCTGCTGTAGTATTTCCTCGATAGCTTCTGGTGTAGGATCGAACGAGCCGCCAAAGCCTGGCATGTCAGGTGCATAGCATTTGTATCCTTTAGCACAAAGTTGGCGCATGATTTTTTCGTAAGATGCTGAAGATGATGCTGATTTATGAAGCAGAATGATGGTTCGGCCAACATCGTTCGTTCCGGATGGGATCGCATATCGGTAATGGATTTGGCCAGACGGTGTATCCACATAACCTTTCTTGATCAAAAAAATGTGTGCCATCGGGGGTTGTATGAACAAGAAGCATAACGCTTATGAGAAAAGCAGCAACATGTGTCGTTGGCGATTTGCGATCTTGAGCCTCAAACGCCTCTCACCTGGGAAATTATATGCGATTGGATTGCCAGAGCGTACGAACGAATCGCGCTTGCGAAGTGCCCCTGGCTGAAATACCGACGGCTGGTCGGCACAAATTGCTAAGGGCAAGTCGGTGCACTGTGGATAACTAAAAACAGTGAGCAAAGTGTGATACCATACCACAGCGCGGCAATTATCTCCGGAACGTGGAAAGGAAACAATCACAGACTGAAATCGAAGAGGCATTTGGGTCACTTCTCATCGATTACTAGATCTCATCACGTTTGAACACTCCCCATCATTTGTAGTTTACCAACATGTAGATATTGTAGGGAAAGGTCAAGATGTGATCCGGGGGCTCTGCTATTACTTTCAGCGTTTCTCGTTGCTCTTTCGCGAGCTACCGGTTCCAACCTCAATGTCTTCCGCGATGACCGGCACTCCACCAATTATATCTCCATGTGAGTCGTCCATCAGCTCTACCACATAAGGTGCCCCTGGTGGAGGCGAAATGAGGGTGAGAAGCCAATAAATAACACTGCCGCCAACAAATCCTACAATCCACGAGAGATCAAACACTCTAGACCAGCTGTACGAGACAGTGGCACCGCCCATTGCTGCCACAAACCCAGCTTTGAAGTTCATGTTAGAGAGACACTCCTTCGGAAATATTATGGAGCCGGTACTCACGCATACAAGGCCAGACAACCATGGCCCAGGCAACAAACGCCCGCCAATTTAGGCCATAATTGTACCAGTAGATTGATTCCTTGTTTCCCTTGTACAGATCTGGGATCTTCCATTTCGTCCTTCGAACGACCCAACTTACTCCAATGTTAGCAACGAATTAGCAGCAGTTCAACGAAGCGAAAACTTACAAATCTACGAAGTTGATGCCGGCCAATGGTGAAATAAACATGCCGAAAGACACGAGCACAGAGATAAAGATTCCAGGTTGGTTGACAAAGCGCCAAGGTTGGATGAGATATCCCACAAGGCACATAATGAGTGACCCTCGCGTGACATCAATATATTTTGGTGCCAGTGATGCCAGATCCATACCGCAGGCGACAGAATTTTGTACAAGGTTGATAGTAAGCTGGCTGAGGAAGAACCCAAATCCAGCAAAAAAAGTTCCTGCTCGAGTGGCGGAGTTGTAATTATCGGTCTGGAGATAGGACAGGAGGGTGATAGGATTCCATAAGGCCGAGCCGTACATATGACTGACGGCACTGGTCGTGGCAATCCCCAAGAGAGCACAGACCGTCGCTGTGACGATACCCGTTACACCTTGATTCCACACTACAGCACCTCTGCTCGTAGTGTAGCGTGTCCAGTCGGCCTGTCGGATGCATGCGCCCGTCCACGATCCGGCAACCGAGCTCATTGCTTTGAGTATGAGGAATGACCGGGTGCTGATTTAAGTCCGTTAGTAACATAGCACTTGGCTAGAACCGGTCGATTTGGACTGGGCTGTGCATTTGGACCATACCTTGAACTAACGGTCTTGGATGGTGGGAGAAAGTCAGCGCCGTGATTAGATGACACGGCCCAGATGAACAGCCCAACCATCGTCACATTGACAGCGGCCTGAGAGATCCAGATGAAAGGCTGAAGCTTTGACGGATGAATAAACATCAATGATGTAAAGATAATGATGTAGATGACAAATCCGATGAGTTGTTGTGTGGTAATTCCGGCGCTTTCAGATAAGGTATTGTCCATGTGTTTGAAGCTGGGGAAGATTGCACCGAGCACAACGCTCATGGCAAGACCGCCCCAATACGATTGTACGCCAAAGCTGTGGAGTTGGCCGTATTAGCACGAAATGTCTTGAGACTGATTCATACTTCCTCTTCTCGTTTCTTTCTCTCCTTGTTGATGAGTAGGGCTAACTCACAAAATGATGTTGACGAAGCACTTGAGCGCAATCACGAAATACGAGCCGTACATACCAAAGGTAGCTCGACTCATCATCGGAAATCCTAGGTGATATCGTATCTATATGCATGGTCAATGACAAGTGAAGATAGTCGGAACGCTTTAGGCATGATTATCGGAAATTGAAGAGATGTTGAGGAGGAAGGTCTGAAAATATGCTTACCCCAGGCTCTCCACAGACAAAAGCAACAAAGAAAGACAGAACAGTTCCCACAAACACGCCGCCCATTATACCGCCCGCGTCCAAGCCAGCAGCTAGATGGGATGATCCTAATGACCATGTTGTTGTATTGAATCCAACAGCACACCTATTGGATAAAGGGATGTTAGAGCGTTCAGGGCGGATGCGGACTTGGTGAATGAGAGGAGACAGACCAATAACCAAAGTAAGCTTTCCACGTGAACTTGAGTTGCTCTGGGGGCACAGGCAACACATCACGATTAGCCCAGCGGCTGTCCTCTCCGTCGTTGATGGTCAACGACTTGAAAGTCCGAGGGAGTCTGAGTTTCACACGACCCATTGTGTTTGAAATAAACGATTTGAGATGATTCAAAGGGGCAGTTTAATCGGATGGGAAGGGTCTGGTGCAGTCAGGCAACCAGCAGTTGTTGCTCACGAACTTCGAGAAGACGGCCGCGGATCAGGTGGGGAGATGAGTTCTCAATATATAACAAGTGTAAGAGTGAAATGCGTGCCTCCTCGCCTGCCTTCCACCAAGGCTGTTTGGGGTCAGAAACACCCACCGAATCACAGAGCTCTTGTGGCCTGCATACACAAATCGTGTGCCAGTATGGGCCGTACTAGATGCTCCAAGAATGCGCCACCGGTCTGAGAAGATAAGGTTTCCAGAACATGTTCAACTTCAGAACTCAGGGGTTTTGATAGGACTGTTGGTGGAGGATGCACTGGTTCAGGAACAACATGCCCAAGAGATATGAAGATAGGTGTGGAGCATTGGCGGATGCTTCCAGTAGTAATTAGCACGTTTGCGGTTTGGACTTTCAACACCAGTGGCATCATAGTCCACACTGCCATCTAAGGCTTATCTTTGGCTCTTTGGCGGATCGGATCCCTGCGGCAAGTGGTTCCGCTACGGTGCTCCTTTTGTCGGCTGGTCGGAAAGGTGCAAAATGCTCAGTCTGGAACATTTCGCCATGGCCCCCCTGCCACGATCATTTCAGAAAAAGATAAGGACTTTCGCTGTAGTCTAGAAGATGACGGGCAATTGATCATGCACAGTCAATTAGATCTCGCTCCCAGAGTCGAAAACTATTACCTAAGAGTGTATTCGAATTAGTGGAAAACCTAGGAAATATTATTTATTCCAAGCTTTTTGACTGATTAAGTTGATGTCAGCCATGAAAGTCGACCCTAATGGATCAGATTTACCCGTAGAAGCCTTCGATAAGGAGGCTCTCGTGAACCGCAATCCGCACCCAGATTTTGCTGCCGTGCAGGCGAGGAGACCAAACTACGATGCCGGGGATCAGTGGATGCTATCAAAAACTCCTAATCCCGACTGGAAGTATGGAGATGGTGCAAACAGTTCTCATTGGAAAGGACAAGAATTCCTGACCATCGATCCCTTCGAGGAGGGACGGCCAGGAGTGCTCAATTACAAGCTGATGATCTCTACCACCGTCCCGAGGCCAATCGCCCTGGTCAGTACCACCACAGCAGACAGAAAGACAAAGAACTTGGCTCCATTTTCGTACTTTCAGTGCGTAATAGACGACGTGAGTGCACAGGGCAGTGATTTCCAATTTGATCCGGGGTGAGAAGTATTCTAACTCGATTTCGGTCCAAGCCTCCCTTATATTCCCTTGCATTTGCTGGTGAAACACGAGTCGATACACTGCAGAATATACTGGACACTGGAGAGTTATGTATAAGCATGATTACGGATTGGATGACCGAGTAAGTCTGATATATAGTACCCCGGGTCGCAGCAATCTGCTATGCTGTTTTGGTACCAAGCCGTGTAGTCAAAACTGAGAAACGACTATTTACGACAGAGCGGCAAACTTCACATCAATAAACACACCTCGACATATTTCTGAGTGGGAACTCGCCGGTCTGACCCCAATAAAGTCTGATATCATTGAACCCCCTTACCTGGCCGAGTCTCCCTTTTCGGCTGAGTGCAGGCTACATTCATACCAAGAAATCATAAGCAAGAAGACTGGAAAACGAACTGCCACATTAGTGTTAGCAGAGGTAGTGCGTTTTCATGTATGGGAAGACGTATTAGGCAAAGACAAGGCGACAGCAGATATCGGGAAGCTTCGCCCTGTCTTCAGGGCTGGAGGTATTACTTATGGAACCTGCTCTCGTGGGTATGAGCTTCCGAGACCGCCAGCGTTCAGAACTATTTCGAAGGACGAACGAGTGCAATCCTTAAGCTCAGGCAGAGTAGGCAACACAGAGATAGCTGAATAAAGTGGTTCAAGATACTATTCATATTCCAGGCTCCCTGAGATTCAAACGTAAAGGAGACTTTTGTTCAAAGCACGCATCGCGATCGTGAGGTGTAACATGCCTAAGCGTTTACCAGTCATAACTCCTAAATGTACACGATATTGAAAACCCTTGCGGCTACAATTGTACCACTAATTTTTTCCCATCCATGTTTCCCTTTTTCAATATGTCCAGACCCCGAATGATATCTTCGAAACCGCCGTCAAGGAGATTTAGTGCGGGAAATTGCAGCTTCTCCTCTGACAATAGACGATTCAGTTCCCAAGCATACTCCCTGGAACTGGGGTCTAGGACGAATTTCTTCATTTCGACAGTATGTATCTTAACGCCAACGGGAACCCGTTGTTCTGGCGACATCATAGCCAATGGTGCAAACTCCACCGGAAGGCTGCTGGAGACAGCTTCTAGAGCTATAGCTGCTGTCTGCGCCCCAACTAAATCTATCACCTTAGTGATACGATCAGCCGCTACTGACCGGATCTCCTGGACAATTCGTTCGGCTGTTTTGCCATCTCTTATGACCACATAGTGAGCACCAAGTCCTCTGGATAGTTCGGCTGTTTGTTGTGAGGTGACAGTCATCACTTTCAATCCTGAGAGGATAGCGAGTTGTGTTGCAAATTGCCCCGTCACACTAGAGCCTCCCCATATGAGAATCCAGTCCTGGGAACTACCTTCTTGTCTAGAAGTAGCTGCATATGTTGACGGAAGCGGCACTTCAAACCATTTCCACAGTGTCATGCACGCTGTTAGAGCCGCCACTCCCAGGCATGCGGCAGCCTCCATCGAAACATTGCAGGGGATAGGAAGGACAGTGTGTGAAGGTATTACCACATATTCTTGGAAACAGCCGGCTCGCACGTCTCGGTAATATGTGCTAGTCCACACTTTATCTCCTGAACTTATGCCCTGGACGAGTTCGCCAACCTGAACTACCTCCCCTGACATCTCCCTTCCTGTGACCTTGGGCAAGTGTCAATGATCTAATAGCATGACTCAGAAGATGCCTCTTACCCAAGGGAATGATGGAAGACAGAAATTGTATTCGACAGATTTCCAATCGATAGGATTTAATCCAACGTAGCGACTCCGAATTAATACCTCATGCTCTCCTATGTTGGGAACAGGAAAGTCCTCTCGAATCTCATATTGACCACGACTGCTAACAACCAATGCTTTGTGTCCCTTTGTAGTATCGTTATTTTTCACGACGGGCTCAGTGATACTATCTGTGGATGACAAGGACGTGTCTTCTAAGACCTTTGTTCGAACATCTCCCGTTCTAAGGCGATGCACGGAAACATTGATGCCCCACGTTTTCCGAAGAAGTAATCGCAGGCGCTTCCAGTTGATCTTGTGTACCGAAGGGTTTGTGGCGCCGTCGTTGGCATTCGCTACGTGTGCTGTCATCATATGACCGAAACGGTGACTGAAGTGTAAGCTCGGGTACCGACTACACAGACAAGTATATTCGAGGCATACAGGCTCAAAGATCAAGTTGTGGAATGATATCTTATACACCGAAGCGTGCGAGACATCTCAAAACCCAAGGCAGCCCTCAGTAAAAAGTATACCCTCATGATAATGTCCTAAGGTCACGGCATTCGTCGAAGTGGCCATCGGCAAAGCGGGGCCACTTACATCGGGTACAATCAAGCTCCAAAGGGACTGTGAATGCGATCGATATTTGCTTTTTCTGAGTCTTCCGAAACTTGTATGTAATATCGGTCCGAGATGCACTTTCTGATCCATCGCCTAATTACAGAGTGTTGAATTCGGAACTGCTATGAGCTTCCCGTCGGCTAGACATCTGCTTCCTTCCGAAATCCATGGCATAGATCCACTAATGTTCACACCCTTTTGGGCACCGAACAAACCGAACTGATAACATTTGGCATGACTGAACGGAATTGGGAATGGAATTGGCGCTAGTACATGCTCTTGCTGAATACTGTTTGACCTCAATGAGACAAAGATACACAAACCTAGATGACTCAGCTAGAGCTAGCTAGAACACAAGACAATCGCGAAACTCCGAATAAAGATCCGCAGAACATACATCCTCAGAACTTGAACACTCTCGCTATCAGGCCAAAGGCAATCATGGCTCTTAAGTCTCAAATAAACGAACGGCCAGTTCGGATAATGAATATCTCCGGCTCACCAGTCGACCGACGCTGGGCACTTGCTCAGGCTGCAGCATCAAGTGAGCCAGTTGATGTCTTTGTCGGGGATTGGATGTCGGAGCTGAACATGCCCCTGCGTGCTTATGAGTTGTCACAAGGTCAGACAGCGTGTTACGAGTCCACCTTCCTTGAAGCTCTAGAACCGGCATTAGAAAATCTGTCGAATAAGAAAGCCAAACTTATAGCGAATGCGGGGGTTGTTTCTACACAAGATCTTTTTGATGAAGTTGTGAGCATGGTGGACCGCAAAGGTCTAAATCTCACTGTAGCCTGGATCAAGGGAGATGTAGTTCTCGACGCGGTGAAGGATCTGCGTGCCAAAGGTACCTCCTTCATCCACATCTCAACTGGACAGCCCCTCGAACAGTGGGACTACGATCCATTGTTTGCCCAATGTTACCTGGGAGGGATGGGTATTGTTCAAGCTTTGGAAGCCGGTGCCGACATTGTGATATGTGGGCGAGTTGCCGATGCATCGCCTACAGTTGCCGCAGCAGCTTGGTGGCATGGGTGGTCAAGGGAAGATTACAACAAACTTGCTTCAGCTCTCATGGCAGGTCATCTAATTGAATGTTCAATGTATGTGACGGGTGGAAACTATTCAGGGTTCAAGAACCTCGATTGGACTCGGCTCCATGAATTTGGATATCCCATTGCCGAGATTGCTACGGATGGCGATGTGGTAATCACTAAAAACGAGGGAACGGGTGGAACAGTCAACATTGAAACCTGCAAGGAACAACTGCTTTACGAAATACAAGGCAAGTTTTACTTGAACTGTGATGTTACGGCAGTTATAGATGAGGTGAATTTCACACGGATTGGTGAGGACCGTGTGCGCATGTCAGGAGTGACCGGGTTGCCTCCGCCAAACACTACCAAGGTTGGCATCACCGCGCACGGTGGCTTCACCGCAGAAGTCCACTGGGCTTTGGTTGGCCTGGATATCGAAGAAAAGACGAACATGATGGACATACAGCTACGCCACAGCTTCGGACCGGATCGCCTTGCCAAGTTTTCGCTCTTCAGCTTGAACCGCTATGGATCTGTAGCAGACAATCCGAAGAACCAGAACGCTGCAACGGTCGATCTACGACTTGTCGCTCAGTCCCGGAATATAGATGCCTTCGCACCGCATAATTTCTTGCGGCCGGCCTACGATTTCATTATGGCAACCTTTCCAGCTGCAACCTTCCACCCTGACAAACGGTCAGCCGCACCGATGCCTGTGAGTACCGTGTTAATACATCATTTTTTTCACAGCGCAAATTGGGACCAAAAAATGCTGACTATGGTCTCGGGACAACCGAGACAACTGATAGTTCCAGGAGTATTTCCCAACCCTGATACCACAGCCCGCCGTGACTGTTCACTTTTCAACTACAGGAAAAGAATCTGTGGTAATTCCTCCACCGGAGAGGACCATATCTCATCCAACATCACAGCCATCCTATGAAACCGTTTCGCCGGCAGACCTAGGATCATTTGGACCAACTCATCAGTTGCCATTGGGTTATGTAGTTTTGGCACGTGCGGGTGATAAAGGATCGAATTGCAACGTTGGATTATTTGTTCGAGAAGCATCAGAATGGCCCTGGCTCCAGTCTCTGCTCAGCACCAAGAAGTTTATAGAACTCATGGGTGAAGAGTATGTAGGTCAGAAGATTGACCGGATGGAGTTCCCAAACTTGTGGGCCGTACACTTCCTGGTTCATGATCACCTAGATCGCGGTGTCACCGCCAATGCGACATATGATGTGCTAGGGAAGTTCTTGGGCGAGTATATACGAACAAAGCTTGTAGACGTTCCGCTGGCGTTTCTTGCCAAGGGTAGGGTTTAGAGGGTTTTGAGCCGTGTACAGATAAACTTGTGTTTATTTGTTATAAGGGCGCTTCGCAAATAAATCGACTCTTGTCGATATCTTACTCTGGCCTATGGTATCGTTATTATGCGTTGTGACAGCCGTGCAATGACTCAAGTCAGCTTCTTGGGACTATGTCAACAATGTACGAAGTAGCAAGGCGTACCTCGCCGATTGCACCGCTGGCAGGATCTGTAAGGTGAGCTATTGACAATCTACACCTCCGCCAGGGTA